>NC_067409.1:607500-907500 GCF_009764475.1 Pristis pectinata | reverse complement strand
GCTGCCCCAGGGATCACTGATTCCCACAAAACTCCTCGTCACAACTTAAAATCAAAGCCAGTGGAGGGACATTTTCAGACGGCCCTGAGCGCTGTCGGCTGAAAACTCCTTCACAGATCATCTCTAACAAATCACCCCGTTAGCAGCACAAACAAACCTACACACATCCGAGTCAGGGTCTCTACATAAAGCAATCAGCACTCAGCCCAATCGTCCCACACACCCTGCCAACGCTCATGGGGAGGGGCCCCTGTCCCTACTGGGGTGAGGCAGGATCTAACTGCCCCTCACCCATCCCTCAGGGTGGGGGGGGGGGGGGAGTGGATACAGTCACCAGGGGTCCCACTGACCCTCACCATCCCACACGGGGGAATACAGTGACCAGGGGTCCCACTGTCCCCTACCATCCCACACGGGGGGGATACAGTGACCAGGAGTCCCACAGATCCTCTAATGGAAGCCTCCCCCACCCCCACCCTGAATTCCCCGACCACGATTAGCTGGGGGGGGTTGCCCGGTGACCTCTGGGACCCCCGACTCAGCCATACCAGCAGCCCCCAGCTCAGGTGACGGGTGTCCCCCAGCGCTGGAGTAAGACACCAGGGACCGAGCCCAGCCGTCCACTGGGCCCGGCTACTGGGAGTGGATGTTCAGGCCTGCCCCTCCCCTCCCCATGAGCCCAAGGCAGGAGCTGGGACCCCCTGTGCCGTGCCTCTCCGCACTACAGCCCAGACACCGGACATGCCACCACTACAAGGTCCCGGGGCCACAGCCCGGACAGTCCGAGGGACACCTGTAGCCCAGGACCAACTACCAGGTGACCTCTGGGCCTCTAACCCCTCCCAGCCCACCCCCCCCCACCCACCTGCTCATTAAAAACCGTACAAAATCCTACGGGATTAGTCTCTGCCAGAAATTAATATCCGATTCAGCTAAGACAGGAAAGAAGAGTCTGTAAGATGTGCAGTGTGGGAGCGTGTCCTCGGCAGGGGCTGCGGCTCACGTGGGGGCCGTGGTCTCCGCCGTCCGTGGGTGGGGCGCTACTGGACGCTTCTGGCTGTAGGTGCTGAGGGTGCCCAGTGCCAGCAGGGTCGGCACAGCCGGGCACTCTGTGTCCTCTCCATCCTCAGCAAGGCGGGCACCTGGGGAGATAGGAGCCACAGTCAGCTCCATGGTCAGCTGTAGAGACACTGTGTCCTCCTGGGGGGGGTTCTGGTGAGGAGGGGAGGAGGGGGGGGAGGAGGGTCCGGTCAGGGGGTACAGGAGGCCTGACATGCCCTGAGGTCCTGGGGCAGTGCCACTGCTGTATGATTGGTTCCAGTGGTCTGTTGTGGGAGCCCAGTCCCTGTCCCAGTCCCAGAGTCACACCCTGACCCCCTCCCACTCCGTGCCCCCCTCCCGCTCCCCTGTCCCGGGCCCAGAGTCACACCCTGACCCCCTCCCACTCCGTGCCCCCCTCCTGCTCCCCTGTCCTGGGTCCAGAGTCACACCCTGACCCCCTCCCACTCCGTGCCCCCCTCCCGCTCCCCTGTCCCGGGCCCAGAGTCACACCCTGACCCCCTCCCACTCCGTGCCCCCCTCCCGCTCCCGTCCTGGGTCCAGAGTCACACCCTGACTCCCTCCCACTCCGTGCCCCCCTCCCGCTCCCCTGTCCTGGGTCCAGAGTCACACCTTGACCCCCTCCCACTCCGTGCCCCCCTTCCGCTCCCCTGTCCTGGGTCCAGAGTCACACCCTGACCCCCTCCCACTCCGTGCCCCCATCCCGCTCCCGTCCTGGGTCCAGACTCACACCCTGTCCCTCTCCCGCACACCGTCCCCCTCCCGCTCCCTCTCCCACTCCCTGTCCCCCTCCCTGTCTCCATCCCACCTATGGGTCGAGGTCCCAGCACAGGTTCTAGCTCCCACAGTAACAGTTAAACCACACGGGGTTAACCTGTTCAACACATCACCAAACACTTCCACATATTCATTAGTTGAAGGGTTAAGCAATTAGCTGAAGTTATGTCGACAAGGGTGCTGGCTCCTTCCACACCGCAAGAACCCACAAGCTGTAACTCATGCCCAGCAGCTCCTGAGCACTGGTGGTTGGGACATAGGGGACTGCAGACCCACAGGCTGATGGGGCAGCGTCACATCCCCACAGTGGTGTCCTGAGGAGGGCAGATACAGGAAGGCAAGGGGTGGGGACGGGGACAGGGGCTGGACGTTAGAGTGATAGGGATGAAGGAGGGGTCGCAGAGACAGTGTAGGGCTGGGGGGGAGGGTTACAGAGACAGAGAGGGGTGCAGGGGTCAGAGGGAGGGGTGCACGGTGTTGCAGGGAGGGGTGCAGGGGGTCACAGACGGGGAGGGGTGCAGGGGTCACAGAGGGAGGGGTGCAGGGGTCACAGACGGGGAGGGGTGCAGGGGTCACAGACGGGGAGGGGTGCAGGGGGTCAGGGGGAGGGGTGCAGGGGGTCGCAGACGGGGAGGGGTGTGTGAGTTCATAGGCTATATGTCCAGATGTTGAGAACTGGGCAAGTTCTCTCCCCACACCACAGCTCCATGTACACACACACAGACGCACACACACACGCGCGCACACAGACACACACACACACACGTGCATACACACACAGATACACGTGCACGCAGACGCGCACACACACACGCAGACGCGCATACACAGACGCACGTGCACACAGACGTACATCACACACACACACAGACGTGCATACACACACAGACGCACACACAGACACACACACAGACACAGATGCACACACAGACACAGACGCGCACACACACGGAGGCAGACACACACCCTCCCAGTAATCGGCAGCTCCTTAACACAGCCACTCTGCTGGAGGAGAACAGGTAGTGAGTGTTGACAGAACCCGGAGGGAGGGGGGTGGGGCTCCCCACAGCACCAAGCAGGGTGGGGGGGGGATAGGGAGCCCAGGGAGCAACACTGGGGGGCGGGGATGTGCTGGGGCAAGGAGATGGACAGGGAGAGGGTGAGAGGGTGTTGGGGGAGGGGTGGATGATGGGGAGGGTGATGGGGGTCGAGGGGTGGGAGGGGATGGGGAGGGGGTGTGATGAGGGGGTGACGGGGAGGGGGTTGACAGGGAGGGGTGATGGGGAGGGAGGGGTGACGGAGGAGGGGGGTATCGAGGGATCTGTTGCCTCAGTCTCTATGCCGACAGTGTACCTGAACTGTACACACTGCCAGTGATTCCCCCCCACCCACCCACCCACGAACCCCCCTCACCTGAGGCACTGACATCAGTGATGCATGTCCCATCCTCCAGGAGATCTGGTGACTGCAGGGGAGAGACATGGAGTTAGTGAGCTGCTCATGGACCACCTGCCCATCCCCTCAGGGTGTGGGGACCACCTGCCCACCCCCTCAGGGTGAGGTCTCAATCCCACCACCTGCCCAGAGGAACAGGCACCACTCAGTACCACCTGAAATACTCAGACCCACAGCCACCGCCCTCACTGAATGTTACGAGTGGGACGTGTTGTCTGCTGAAGGTGTGGAGACATCGGGAGGTCCCAGCTTCAATGATCAGTCTATCTGAATCTTGTCTGAAAGATTCAATGTGTGACCCTCCCTCAGTACTGCCCCTCCCACAGTATCGCAACTCCGTTAATTCACCACTGCAGATCCAGTCTTGATGGTCTGTCAGGTTCAGTGTGCCCTGTCCTCGGCAGACATCCCTGCAGTGAGTGTCCCTGTGAGCTGCTGCCTGACACCCAGTGTGTGCTTGGAGTCGGAGTGCTTTGCCCACTGCTCTGGGTCACTGTTTAACCTCCACACTGAGCCCTTCCCACCGCTCCTTGTGTAACTGCACCTCGCTGGTTCCCCACTCACTGCTGCCGGACATGCGGTGGGTTCGTACTGTGTCACCTCTATAGCAGTTTCACTGGGACTCCCCACAACAACATGCATTTATAGAATGCCTTTAACATCCCAAACAGCAGAGAAGATGTGCACGGAGCTATGGAACGAGAGGTTAGGTCGTGTGTGAGCACTTGGTAAAAGGTTCGGAGAAATGTCCCTGCAGAAGTGAGACACAGAGGAGCCCAGCAGCAAAGCCAGGGATAAGGTCCGGAGTGCCCCTGAGGTCAGTGCCAAGATCCAGGGTGGCTGTCGGGCTTAAGGACATCCTGGGACAGCGAGGGGTGTGATGGTGAATAATGGTGCAGCATCTGTAAGGACTGGTCAATGAGAGCTGGTGGGAGGGAGGAGGCCAAGGTTTCATACAGCTGTACAGCACAGAAACAGGCCCTTCAGCCCATCTCCTCCATGCTGTTACTTCTATCCACGCTAATCTCATTTACCTTCTACGACCTTCCCATCTAAGAACCCTTCCAAATGTCTGTTAAAAGTTGTAATTGTACCGGTCTCTACCACCTCCTCTGGCAGCTCATTGCAGATACCCAGCACCCTGTGTGAAAAACACCCCTCAGAGCTACTTTAAATCTTTCCCCTCTCAACTTAAACCTGTGCCCTCTCATCCCGGACCCCCTATCCTAGGAAAGACTGACTATCCAGCCTTAGGTTGGAGAGCAGATCAGTACACAACATTCCAGATGAGGTCTCACCAGCACCTTACAAACATGAATACACCATTACCAGTTTAATTCTCAAACTCTTCTTGCAATGAAGGCCACCAACTGTTTGCTGAACTCACTGGTTAACTCACACCCAGGGCCCCCTGAACACAAGGACATTTCAATCTCTCGCCATTTAAATAGAACATTCTCTCTTTCTGTTTCTCCTCCCTCACGTTTCTCCACATGTTCCATCTGCCAGGTCTTTGCCTGTTCCCTTCCCCTGAAGCCTCTCAACACACTCCTGATTGCCACACAGTGAAGCTGGATATATTACAGGTGATGCTCTCACCCACTGGTCACAGCCTCCCAACAACAGTGAGCCGTCCCCTCCTGTCCATTAACCAATTCTCAACCCACCCCAGCAACGTGCTTCCTGTTACATTTCAGCATCTCCTGTGTGTATTCTTTTCAAGGGCTTGTGAAATTCCAGAAGCAGCTCATCCAGTGGTTACCCCTACTTATTCTGCCAGTTGAAACCGATCGATAAACCATGATATCTGAACTCCAGGCCGACTCTGACCAAGGCTTTTACTACCTTCCAACTCTCGTTACCATTTCTTCACCAATACGTCTTCTGCAACAGGTTACAATTCCATTCTCTCCACCTCCTTCCTGAACTCATGAGGTTACATCTGCACCTTCCAAACTGGGAACAGTTGTAGAATCCACGGGATGTTGGAAGGTTTAATCCAATGACCCCAGTACCTTGGAGACACACAGATACTGTGATCCGGAGCAATCAGCAACCTGCCGCAGCATCTCAGCGGGTTGAGCAGCATCTGTGTGGAGAGCAATGACCGTCCTGATGCAGGGCTTCGTCCTGAATTACTGACAACTCCTTTCCCCCACAGATGCTGCTTGACCCACCGAGTTCCTCCTGCAGATTGAGTGTTGAACCCACTACCTTCGTGGCCACCTCCTTCAAGACCCTGGGATACAGATCATCGGGTCTCCCAGCTGTAAGGCTCCTTTCTTTGGTCACTCCCACTGAACACTTCCTTTACCTTCTCATTGATGAGCACAGCTGGACCATGTTTGATGCTGGGTTGAGAACATACAACAGTACAGCACAGGAACAGGCCCTTCGGCCCACCATGTTGTGCCAAACTAATTAAACTAGTAATTCAATGCTTAACTAAACTAATCCCTTCTGCCCACACAAGGTCCACGTCTCCATTCCTTGCACATTCATGTGTCTATCTAAGAGCCTCTTAAACGCCTCTATTGTATCTGCCTCCACCACCACTCCAGGCAGCACATTCTAAGCACCCACTGCTCTCTGTGTAAAAAACTTGCCCCACACATCTCCTTTGAACTTTCCCCCTCTCACCTTAAATCCATGCCCTCTAGTATTAGACATTTCAACCCTGGGGAAAAAGATACTGGCTGTCTACTCTGTCTATGCCTCTCATAATCTTCTATCAGGTCTCCCCTCAGCCTCCGGAGCTCCAGAGAAAACAGCCCAAGTTTGTCCAACCTCTTCTTATAGCATATGCCCTCTAATCCAGGCTGCATCCTGGTAAACCTCTTCTGCACCCTCTCCAAAGCCTCCACATCCTTCCTATAATGGGGTAACCTGAATTGAATGCAATACTCCAGATGCGGCCTAACCAGAGTTTTATAAAGCTGCAACATAACTTCCTGAGTCTTGAACTCAGTGCCTCCACTAATAAAGACAAGCATGCCATATGCCCTCTTCACCACCCTATCAACCTGTGCAGCCACTTTCAGGGAGCTATGGACTTGGACCCCAGGATCCCTCTATACATCAACACTGTTAAGGGTCCTGCCAAACTCCATTTGCCATTTCTCTGCCCATACCTGCAACTGATCTGTATCCCGCTGTAACCTTTGGCAATCTTCTACACTATCCGCAACACCACCAATACAATTTACAAACCCATCCTTCCAGATTTTCATCCAGGTCATTTACATACATCACAAACAGCAGAGGTGCCAGTACAGATTCCTGAGGAACACCACGAGTCACAGACCTCCAGCCAGAATAAGTCCCATCGACCACTACCCCCTGTCTTCAACAGGCAAGCCAATTCTGAATCCTGACGGCCAAGTCACCATGGATCCCATGCATCTTGATCTCCTGGATGAGCCTCCCATGAGGGACCTTGTCAAACGCCTTACTAACATCCACGTAGAGAACATCCACAGCTCTCCCTTCATCGATCTCCTTTACTGGAAGGTAAAGGTGGCAGAGAGAAGGTGAGAGTGATCGCAGGGTGGGGAGTTCGGGGCTCAGAGCTGGGAACTAATGCCACGTTTCCCAATGAGGTGACTGAGGGCAGAACCTGTGAAGGGAGAGGCTCGAGGGCCCAGCAGGGGTGACGGTGTGGGAACAGGATGGGAAGCCTTTGCTGCTCGTCCTCTGTCCACAACATGTGGTCACGGCCAAGTGTCTCACCCTGACCCAAACCTTCTGAGCTGCCGAGCCCTAGAACACAACACCAACAAGCACATGCCACGTCACGGGGGACCCATAAAGCAACACAACAGCAAGGCCCTGAGCCCAAGCCCACCCAGCATGCTCTCCCTCAGCAGCATGCCGACAGAAGCACTGCCCCATCCACGGCCTTGGGAGCACACTGGCACTGAGGCACGCAGCATGCAGCTGGTACCTGGATCTCGTAAACCGGTTTGGAAGATGGGATGGCTGCAAACTGCCGGTAATCAAACTTCTTTTCTGACCAGGACTGTAGGGTAAAGAGGAGTGAGAACAGGAGAGAGAAACAACCAACACTCGGTCGGGGCAGCACACACAGGGAGGTGTGCACGTATGTGTGCACACACAGGGAGGTGTGCATGTATGTCTGTGCACATACAGGTGCACACGTACATGCATGCACACAGGGCAGTGTGCACCTATGTGTGTGCACACAGGGAGTTGTGCATGTATGTGTGTACACAGAGGGCCCTGTGTATGTACATGTGCACACATGGAGGTGTGCACATATGTGTGCACACACAGGGCCATGTGCATGTACATGTGCACACACAGGATAGTGCGCATGTACATGTGTACACACACAGACAGCCGCACACAAACACAGGCATATGCAGACACAGGCACAGCCAGGAATGATAGAACACGTGTTCTATGGTAGAACATGTGTGAGAGCGCACACACACAAGGGCACATGCATGCATTGACCAGGCATGTGTGCACGCACACACACATGTACACAGGACTGAAGAGGTAAGTGCATAAGTTAAACATGAGGAGATCTTAGTGGGAACCCTGGACATATGGCCAACAGCACTTGGGATTGGCAGGAAAAGGGGAGAGAGCTGGGATAGTGTAAGAGAGAGTCCTGGGAAGGAATGGAGCAGACAGACACACACACAGGCTGAAGCAGGAAACGGAGAACAAACTGCAGGGTGAGGTGGGGAAAGAGTGTGGGTCAAGGGGAGCAAACTGCAGTGGGTGGCAGGGCAGACAGCGCGGGGAATGGGGAGGGGGGAACAGGGAGAGGGAGAGCGCGGGGAACGGGAGGGAACAAGCGGGGAGAGGGAGAGAGGCAGAGTGCGGGGAATGGGGAGAAGGTGTGGGGAGAGAGAGTGTGCGGGGAACAGAGAGGGGGTGGGGAACGGGGGAAGGGGAGTTGAGGGGAGGGGACAGGGGAGTCCTGTGCACCACCCAATACCGGAAGCAGTTACCCTCAGTACACAGACACACATACAGACTGACTCACCAGTCTCCCGGGAGAGGTCACACTGCGAGGGCTGTGATCTGAAACACAAACAGTGGGCAGGAGGCTTACACCAGGAACCGTGGGTCAGCAGAGGTAAGGGGGCTTCCCAACGGGGACAGGGTTCACGATTCGGGGGGATGTGGTGAAGGAGGGAGATGGAGGTCACACCTCAGGCGGGGGAGTCCGGTTCACAGTGAGGGTCCACTTACCCTCCAGTGGAGGGCTGAGGGGTTACCAACCATCTGGATTAAAAATTGGCTCGGGGACTGGAGGGAGAGGGTGGTGGTTGGCTGTTGTTTCTGGGAATGGAGGCCGGTGACTAGTGGTGTGCCCCGGGGTTGGTGTTGGGACCCGTGTTATTTATATCAATGATGTGGATGTGATCAGTAAGTTTGTGGATGAGATGAAATTAAGTGTTGTTGATAGTGAAGAAGGTTGTCGTAGATTACAGGGGGACCTTGATCAATTAGGGAAGTGGGCTGAGGAGTGGCGAATGGATTTCAATGCAGATAAGTGTGAGGTGATGCATTTTGGAAAGTCAAACCAGCGTAGGACTTGCATTATGAATGGTAGGGCACTAGGGAGTGTAACAGAACAGAGGGACCTAGGAGTACAAGTGCATAGTTCATTGAAAGCGGCATCACAGGTAGACAGGGTGGTGAAAAAGGCATTTAGAACGCTGGCCTTCATCACTGAGTATAGGTGTTGGGACAATATGTTGCAGTTGTATAAGTCGTTGGTGAGGCCACACTTGGAGCATTGTGTACAGTTCTGGTCACCCTGCTACAGGAAAGACGTGGTTAAACTGGAAAGAGTGCAGAGAAGATTTACGAGGATGTTGCCAGGACTCGAGGGCCTGGGTTACAGGGAGAGGTTGGCCAGGCTGAGTCTTTATTCCTTGGAATGTAGGAGAATGAGGGGCAACCCTATAGAAGTGTTTAAAATCATGAGAGGCATAGATAAGGTGGATGGAACAGTCTTTTCCCCAGGGTAGGGGAGTCCAAAACTAGGGGGCATAGGTTTAGGGCAAGGGGAGAGATTTAATAGGAACCTGAGGGGCAACCTTTTCACCCAGAGGGTGGTGAGTGTATGGAACGAGCTGCCAGAGGCAGTGGGTGAGGCAGGTACAACTGTGTCATTTAAGAGGCACTTGGATAGGTACATGGAGGGTGGGGCTGGAGGGATATGGGCTGAATGCAGGAAATTGGGACCAGCTGGGTGGGCACCGTGGTCAGCATGGACTGGTTGGGCCAAAGGGCCTGTATCTGTGCTGGATTGCTCTGTGACTGTATGGTGGAGGGTGAGGGGAGGGGTTACCTACCCTCCAGTGGGGTGGGTGAGGGCGTTGCCACGGGCGAGGGTGACTCAGAGAGGTGGTCGAGAGGGCTGCGTTTCCTGGTCTCCTTTGACTTGGCGATCACCATCTGTGCCTTGAGGGCGTCTTGTTCCAGAGACTTCATCCTGGGGGGGAGAGAGCGAAGGGGAGGTCACCAGGGGATAATGACACATGGGAGGGATGGGCACAGCCCCCCAGCTCAGCCCCTTCTGTCCCTGACACACGGGAAGGGTGGGCACAGACCCCCAACCCCTGGCTGTGGGCTCACCTCTCCCCCAGCCGCAGGGTCTGTCCGCCCACCTGCCCAAGGTGCCCATGAACCGTGGACCTGTCCCGCGGGGTGGGGTGGGATGAGGGGGGTGTACGGGTGCCCACGTACTGTGGGTGTGGGACAGGGGGGTGTACAGGTGCCCACGTACTGTGGGTGTGGGACGGGGGGGTGTACAGGTGCCCACGTACTGTGGGTGTGGGACAGCTCACAGCCTGTCCCAGGGCAGTGTCCACAGCCAGTAGTGGACACACCAGCACGGTGCCATTATCGGTGAGCACCGGGCTCCCCCAACACTGCCACATTGCTGTAACCTCAGCTCCAGGCTCTGGTGCAGCCCCCTCCCCACAGCAGGCATCCTGCATCCCAGAGAGGGACAGGGAACCTGCAGGGTATCACTCTGAGCTGGGACAGGGTCTGACCTGAATCAGACCTCACTGTGGAGGCAGGGAAGTCCATACTCCATGCCCACCCTGCACCGGGACAGCAGTCTGTCCCATCCACTCGATCCGAAGCACAGGATGCATGTCCTCTCCCCATGCAGCCCAGGTTAGACGGCAGCAATGACAGCCAATTGTCCCACACACACTCAAGTCGGAGGTGAGCGTATAGTGGGTGCAGAGACCGCCAAAGTCCCAGCCTGCACACCACACACTGACCTGAAACCCACTGTCACACTGGGAACTGACCAGACTCCATTCTAATACTACAGGGCATGCACTTAAGGTGAGGGGGATAAGTTCTAAGGAGATGTGCGGGGCAAGTTTTTTCCACAGAGAGTGGGGGGTGCCTGGAATATGATAGAGGTGTTTAGGAGGTTCTTGGATAGACACACGAATGTGCAGAGAATGCAGGGACATGGGCATTATGCAGGCAGAAGGGATTAGTTTAATTTGGCATTTAATTGCACCTTATTGCACTGCACTGTCTCTGTAGCTGGGACACTTCACTCTGCACTGTCATTGTTTTTACCTGTACTACATCAATGCACTCTGTACTGACCCAATGTAACTGCACTGTGTAATGAAATGATCGGTTTATAAGAGAAGTTTTTCACTGTACAAGTGACAATAATAAACCAATACCAATAGCCAGTTAATTAGTCTGGCGCAGCGTGGTAGGCTGCAGGGCCTGGTCCTGTGACCACAGAAGGACTGAACCACAGCAGATGTGGTCACGAGGAGCACTGATTCTACACTGACTCCAGTCTGTTCCACTCCAGAGTGACACCAGGGTTACCAGGCATGGGGGGTGACCGTACCCCTGTACCTGGTGTGGGGAGTGACCGTACCCCTGTACCCGGTGTGGGGAGTGAGTGTACCCGGTGTGGGGAGTGACCGTACCCGGTGTGGGGAGTGAGTGTACCCGGTGTGGGGAGTGAGTGTACCCGGTGTGGGGAGTGAGTGTACCCGGTGTGGTGTGAGTGTACCCGGTGTGGTGTGAGTGTACCCGGCGTGGGGAGTGACTGTACCCGGTGTGGTGTGAGTGTACCCGGCGTGGGGAGTGACTGTACCCGGTGTGGTGTGAGTGTACCCGGCGTGGGGAGTGACCGTACCCGGTGTGGTGTGAGTGTACATGCTGTGATACCACCGTCTCTACACCACATACTGCTGAGTGTGCTGGGAGCTGCTGTTACCACAGGGAGATCTCCGCACTGGGGAGAGAGGACGCAGGAACCCAACAGTTCAGGAGACATTGCTCAGACGGACCTTCCTGACCACCTGATAAAGCTCCACAAACCAGGAATTGGGAACACAGGATGTAACAGCGAAGGGGAAAGCTGCAAATGTGAGTGCCACAGACGGGGCCCAAATCCCCACCAACTCCTCCCTCAGCCCCACCCTCCTGCCCCGTCCCCCACAGCCCCCGATCCTAGAAATGTCCAGGAATCCATCGACCTCTGTTGGACATAAATTGCACACCGAGCCTCACGGCCCATGGGTGAGTGAATCCCCAAGGTTCAGTCTCTTCACATCAGCCCTGCATGGCCTTGCCCTTATTCAGAGCTGGTGCTCCCTGGTTCTACACTGCTACTGGCACACAATACAGAACTAAATTGCATTTACTTTAATGCAAGGAGTCTGACCAGTGCGGTTGATGAATGAAACTAATTAATGCGGACTGAGAGACTGTCGCCAACACTGGGACAAGGTTGAGGGACGGGATGGACTGACAACCCAGTGTCCCAGGGTACTGAACTTTCAGATGAGACGGGGGGGGGGGGGGGGGGGGGGGGGGGGGGGCTAAAAGAGGAGGTTGCAGTGCACTGTTCATAGGAGATAGAGGAACAGATATACACACACAAACAGCAGAGAGATGTGATAAAAATAGGGTCATAGGAAATAGGGATTTCAATTTCCCAAACACCTTCTGGGATTACCTCAGTTTAAAAGGCTCAGAGGGGGTGTAACGTTTGAGGTGTGTCCAGGAGAGGTTTTTGACACTGCATAGACAGACCATCGAGGGAGGGGCATTACTGGACCTGGTCTTGGGGAATGTATTGTAAGGGAGCAGTTTGGAGACAGCGACCATAACTCCGTTTGTTTCAACGTGGTTCTGGAAGGATAGGGACGGACCAGAAATAAAGGTCTTACATTGGAGGAAGGCCAATTTTGTTAAAGTATAACTGGGGAGCATCTACTTCTAGTTGTCTGCATCGGCTCAGTGAGAAACAGTGGGAGTTCCTGTAAGGGGGAAAGGCAGGGGTAAGGAGTACAGGGAACCCTGGACATCGGGGGTTGGATAAAGAGGAAAAAGGAAACATAGGACAGGTTCAGGGAACTAATGACAGGAGAGGCCTGTCAGGTGTATAAGTAATGAAATAGGGTGGGAAGACGCATGAAAAGGAAACCAGGAAAGCAAAGAGGGGTCATGAAATATTCCAGGCAGGCAGGATCCAGGAAAATCTGAAGGCATTCCATAAGTATATTCAAGATAACTGGGGAAAGAGCGGGGCCCATTACGGATAACGAGAGCAACCTGTGAGTGGAGCCAGAACACAGCGGGTGGATCCTCAGTGAACACGACCCATCAGTGTTCACATCGGAAACATACTTTGTAGTTGCAGGGGAAGTGCAGGTAAAGAGCTTACAGGTGGGTGAGATTTAACAGGCTGCTGTGGGAGGCGAGGGACGAGATCGCTGGATCAGAAGGCGTGTGGATGCTGGTCTTCATAGGTCAGGGCACTGAGTACAAGAGCAGGGAGGTTATGCTCCAACTTTGTCAAACTTTGGTCAGACCACAGCTGGAGCACTGGGTGCAGTTCTGGTCACCACACTATGGTAAGGGTGTTGGAGAGGGTGCAGAGGATGCCTGGCATGGGGTGTTTCATTCTCCTCTCCAGTTCTGAGGAGAGACTGGAGAGGCTGGGTCTGTTCTCCCTGGAGCTGAGGAGGTTAAGAGGGGACATGACTGAGGTGTATAAGATTATGAGTATAGATAGGGTCGACTGCAGGAAACTTTTCCCCTGATCAGGTGAAAAAAACAAGAGAACATAGGTTTAGAGGAAGGGGAAGAGATTCAGAGGGGATCTGAGGGGACCTTCTTCACCCAGAGAGCAGGGACTACCTGGGACCGCCAGAGAGAGTGGTGGAAGCAGAGTCACTGACAGATGGACACTTTGATGACCCAGGCATGGACGGCTCCAGACCAAGTGTTGGAAGGTGGGATTGGTACAGATGGTGCCAACTCGTCAGTGTGGACATGGTGGGCCACAGATAGAGTCACACTGCACGTAAACAGGCCCTTCGGCCAAACTGGTCCATGCTGACCGAGTCCCCACCCAAGCTATTTCTCTCTGCCCAGGTTTGGCCCATTTCCCTCTAAACCCTTCCTATCCATGTACCTGTCCAAGTACCCGCCTCGACTACTTCCACTGGCAGCTTGGACCACCCTCTGTGTGAAAAATTTGCCCCTCAGGTTCCTATTAAACCCTCTCGCCTTCAGCCTATTCCTTCGCGTTGTTGATTCCCCAACCCTGGGAAAAGGACTGTGCCCGATGCGCAGGGGATGGACAACAGGCGGCTGCAGAAGGAACCGTCAGCCATCCACGACCCCTGGCCTGGCCTCGTACTGCAGGGTGCGCCAAGTCCTGCACTGAGACCTCCCTCCCATCCACCGATGGATTCACGTGTCAGCCCCACAGGAGAGCGACCACACACTACAGACAGGAGGCATGTGGTCAGGGGAAGGTTTGGGTAAATGCTTCCAATTACTCAATACAACTTAGAAGCCTTGAATTTGATCATTGTTTGTGTTTCCCTGACCATCTGACTGTGCTGTCAATGGATTGGGGCCAGATCTGGCTCTTGGGTGCGAGGGGTCAGCTGTCCCGTCCCCTCAGTGGGGCAGGGATTACCCAGACACTGGGCAAGGGGTCAGCTGTCCCGCCCTCCGTGGGGCAGGGATTACCTGGGCCCTGGGACTGGACACTGGTTGAAGCCAGCAGCTCACAGTCTAGTACTGAATCACATAGCTCCTGGCACACCCCCAGAGCACCAACACAGGGTCAGTTTGGAACCGCCATGGTGGGATATGAACTCGGGTCTCCGGACATTTAACGAGACCTCTGGATCACGGCACCACCCTTCCTACTGATGATGTTCAGTCGGTAATGTGGAGGAACGGTTCCCAACAGCCAGTGGCCACAGGTCTGTCCCATGGAGGGCTCTGAGGGGAGATTCCACAAAAGCAGTGTGGGCTCAGGACAGAGGCTGGGGACAGGATGGGCCGAGTCTCCCTCCTGAGGTACAGGACACTGGTGTCCAATGACAGATCACCTCCTCTGACGTGGCCCCTCTCCCCCTTCCGCTACCTCCATGAAAGCCCATTCCCCTCTCAGCCTCACTGGTGGTTCTGGCCCTGAGCTTGGGGACCCTCCCCGAACCCTTCCAACACCTTGTTCCTCCTCTAGGAGCCTTCTTCCCCCTCCGTGGGCCGTCTGGGTCACCCCCCCTAACTCCACGCCCGGTCCAGTGTGTGGGACACCTGAATGCAGTTGCAGTGCCTGTGGTGCAGGGGACAGAGTTGCAGAGAGTGGGGCGTTATGGGTGGGGAGAAATGCAGCATGCAGGAAGCAGCAGGCAGCTGGAGGCTCCACACCTGAGGTCATTGCAGGGCAGCTCGGGCCTAACCAGCGGAAGGAGCTTCAGGCTGGCCACAGAGCCGGTGCCCTGTGCTGCCCGCTGGCGAGACTGGTAGAGGCGGCGGGCTCGGTCTTGTTCATAGTGTTTGAGGTCGTCCGCGAGGGCTTGGTGCCTGAGCCACGAGCACAGGCAGTGAGGAGAGAGAGAGGAGGAAAAAAGCACAAAGACAAAGAGAAGTGAGAAGTAAGAGAGGTACAGTGAGGACAGAGGGAGGGAGAACGGGAGGGTCCTCACACTGCACACAGTCCCAGCCCTCCCCACACACTCGCCCTCAACGGGGGATGGTCCCACACACACTGACCCTCACTGGGAGACGGTCCCACACACACTGACCCTCACTGGGGGACGGTCCCACACACACACACTCACCCTCACTGGGGGACGGGTCCCACACACACACCCTGACCCTCACTGGGGGATGGGTCCCACACACACTGACCCTCACTGGGAGACGGTCCCACACACACTGACCCTCACTGGGGGACGGTCCCACACACACACACTCACCCTCACTGGGGGACGGGTCCCACACACACACCCTGACCCTCACTGGGGGATGGGTCCCACACACACTGACCCTCACTGGGGGATGGTCCCACACACACTGACCCTCACTGGGGGAAGGTCCCACACACACTGACCCTCACTGGGGGATGGGTCCCACACACACTGACCCTCACTGGGGGACGGGTCGCACACACACACACACTGACCCTCACTGGGGGACGGGTCCCACACACACACACTGACCCTCACTGGGGGACGGGTCCCACACACACACACTGACCCTCACTGGGGGACAGTCCCACACACACACTGACTCTCACTGGGGGACGGGTCCCACACACACACTGACTCTCACTGGGGGACAGTTGCTCTGGTGTGGGGGTCCCACAGAGTGTCGTGACAGGAGGATGTGCCTGGTCTGCAGAGTGTCCGCACTGCTGAGCCCTCCCGTGGGTCAGAGCCTTACCTCGCTGCTCTCCACATGGCCCGTTTTTCTGCCTCCAATGCCCGCTTCTCTGCCGGAGACAACTCCTTGTCCCGTCCCACCGCCAGCTCTGGACTCTGTATCCGCAGCCTTTCCTGATATCGCCGCTCTGCTTTCGCCGTCCGGATCGGAGCCGGGGGCTCGGGATATGCCGGGGACAAGCTGTGAGAAAAGATCCATTACCAGGTCGGAAGCGAGGGGGACGGTGCCCTGGGAACCCGCACTGGGTTCCTTACCCCTCTTCGTACTCCCCGGGCCCTGGGACATTTCTCATTTCTTTTTTCCCTTTTCCTTGGAGCAGACTCGATGGGCCAAATGGCCTGCTTCTGCTCCCTTGTCTTGAGATCTTGTGACAGCCCTGGTCACCAGCCGTGGGAGGCACAGCACTGGGCAGCGGGTGGTCCCAGGGTGGGCTCTGGGCAGCGGATGGAGAGGGGAAGGGGGGGATGGGAGGTGGGGGGAGAGGGAGGGGGGACTGGGAGAGGGAGGAGGGGGGAAGGGGAGAGGGAGAGGGGGAGGGGGAGAGGGGCAAGGGGCAGCGGGGAGGGGGGAGCGGGGGGGAGGGAGAGGGAAGGGGAGAGGGGAAGGGGGTGGTCTCGGAGCAGAAGGGAAGATGGTGGGAGGAGATTTAAATGGCGGTGTCACAGAGCGGACGTGCATTTCCCTTCAGCGGAGATGATGCCGAGCAGAGCTTTGATTTGAGTGAATTAGTCAGAGGACGGGAGGGGAGCTGAGGAATGTTTCACCACGACCAGGGTGTGTGACTGACTGACGGTGTGGTTGGGCAGAGGCTCCCCACACTCCAATAGTACCACCGGGATCAGGCATGCTGTTACCTGCAGTGTCACAGACAGGATGGGTGAGGGTATGTCCTCTCCTGGAGGGGTCTGTCCTGTCCTGTTGTTGGGGGGGGGGGGGGGTCTGTCTTGCCCAGCTCTCCTGTACCTCACCTCCTGTCACTGGTTAATCTAGCGCAGGCACATACACAGATACGCAAGTACGCGCGTGTGCACACACCAACTTAAACAGACACACACGTACAGACTCCAACACACACCAGACACACATGCGCACGCACACACATGCATACACACACCGACACAGACACAGACAGACGCACACACACAGCCTGTGAGGACACAGAGAGAGCGTGGCCACACGTGGGGAAGACAGAGATGGCGGGGAAGTTGAGCAGCCCCTCACCCAGTCATTGAGTTGGGACGCTGTTCTTCACTGCTGAGCCCGTCTCCTGCCACAGCTCCATGGTCCCCCGCAGCACCAGATCGGGAGCCCCTGGGGACAGAAGGGAGCCTCAGTCAGCATAGGGAGACGCAACATGGTGTGGGTAGGGCAGGGGCCAGGAGATGGTGGGGAGTGAGGAGGTGGGGGGTGAGGGGCTGGGGGCTGAGATGAGGGGAGGGAAGGGAGGATCGAGGTGACGGGTGGAGGGAATGGAGGTGGCAGTGAGGGGCAGAAAGGGAGGTGGGGGTGAGGAGGTGAAGATGTTGAGGGAAGGGAGGAGGGAGCGGGTGGGAAGAGGCGAGGTCAGGCAAGGGCAGTGGAGGAATGGAGGGGAGGAGATGGGGAGGAGGGATGGAGGGAAGGTAGCTGGTGTTGGAGACACAGGACAGTCGCCGGTGTTGGATGTACAGGATGTGGGATGGGTCGCCGGTGTTGGATGTACAGGACGCGGGACGGTCGCCGGCGCTGTATGTACAGGACGCGGGACGGTCGCCAGCGCTATATGTACAGGACGTGGGATGGTTGCCAGTGGAGCAGACGGCAGTACACATACCCGGAGGTTGGGGATTCCTGGGATCTCCCATCCAGACGCTCGATCCTGTACTCCACGCCTTCAATCACCACCGTTCCCTGCCCGCTCAGGTCCGACGCCCTTCTGTCTTCATCGTCGTCGTCCTCCTCCTCCTCGGGCAGCACCGCCCCCTCTCCTCGGTGCCTCATCTTCCGCTCTGCCCCAGAGGAACATGTCACAGGGCTGGCTGGGGCCCAGGAACCCCCACCCCCAGCCCAACCACCCCACCACCCCCTCCCCGTGCCTCAACCCCCACTCCCAACCCAACCCAACCCACCCCACCCCTCCCCTCCGCCCTACCCAACCCCCTGGCCCTACCCACCCCACCGCCACTGCCCCAACATACCCCTCCACCCCACCCCACAACCACCCTAGCACAGCCCCCTCACCTCCACACCAAGGGAACCCCGCGGAGGAAGCCCTGCGGCCAGAGATCTCCCCGGTGAGGGATCTCCCCGGTGAGGGAGCCCCGCGGTGAGGGATCTCCCCGGTGAGGGAGCCCCGCGGTGAGGGATCTCCCCGGTGAGGGAGCCCCGCGGTGAGGGATCTCCCCGGTGAGGGAGCCCCGCGGTGAGGGATCTCCCCGGTGAGGGAGCCCCGCGGTGAGGGATCTCCCCGGTGAGGGAGCCCCGCGGTGAGGGATCTCCCCGGTGAGGGAGCCCCGCGGTGAGGGATCTCCCCGGTGAGGGAGCCCCGCGGTGAGGGATCTCCCCGGTGAGGGAGCCCCGCGGTGAGGGATCTCCCCGGTGAGGGAGCCCCGCGGTGAGGGATCTCCCCGGTGAGGGAGCCCCACGGTCTGCACTTACCTTCCTCCTCTTTCATCTTCCTCAGGTCATGCTCGGCCACTAGCGACACCCGTTTGGGCCTCTCTGCGGACGGGGGCCTCACCTCCATCTCAAAGTACTTCTGACGCTCCCGGAATGACTGCTGCTCCGGACTGTCCAATGCTCCAGGGGAGGGAACCTTCCACACAGGACACGGACCATCAGTCAGCGCAGAACAACGCGCCGGCCTGACACACGGACCCGCGCGCCACCCCGACACACGGACCCGCACGCCACCCCGACACACGGACCCGCGCGCCACCCCGACACACGGACCCGCGCGCCACCCCGACACACGGACCCGCGCGCCACCCCGACACACGGACCCGCGCGCCACCCCGACACACGGACCCGCACGCCACCCCGACACACGGACCCGCACGCCACCCCGACACACACACTGCCCCAAAACACAGTACCTCCCACTGCCCGACACAAAGACCTTCCCACCACAATGTTCCAAACAACCTTATTCCACACCTCCCCGGAGCTCAAGGCAGCGTTCCCTATCCCAATGGTGGATCTGTGTTTACACCAGGTGGAGGGGTCAGCGTTTACACCAGGCGGAGGGGTCAGCGTTTACACCAGGCGGAGGGGTCTCTGTGTTTACACCAGGCAGAGGGGTTTGCGTTCACACCAGGCAGAGGGGTTTGCGTTCACACCAGGCAGAGGGGTCTGCGTTCACACCAGGTGGGTCTGTGCTTACACCAAGTGAAGGGGTCTGTGTTCACACCAGACGGAGGGGTCTGTGTTTCCACCAGACGGGAGGGGTCTGTGTTTACATGGGACCAGTGGGTTCCCCCTCTTGGGGAGTGTCGACTCTGCTGCTGAGGGTTATGTAACAGCCACTGTTATCGGTCAGATCACCAAAGCCTCTGCCCCACCACCAACGCCACCTCCATTAGTCGAGCAGCTACCTCTGGCTCCTTCCACCTTGCACTGCCTGGGGCCCTGGTGCCAGCTGTGGGTGTGCTGTAACTCCGTGGCCCATGGCCTTCCTCCTCCCAGCGCGTTAACATGGCAAACACACCATCCTCTCCGTCCTGCAACACACAAACGTCTCTTAAACGCTGTCACTGTCCCTGCATTGACCACCCCCCCTGGCAGCTCATTCCACACACCCCACCACCCTCTGGGAGAAAAACCTGCCCCCCCGGCTCCTGTTTAAACCTCCCCCCGGGGATGGTGTCACTCCCTGCAGACGGGCTCACTCCCCGCGGACGGGCTCGGTCCCCGCGGACGGGCTCGGTCCCCATTTACGTCAATCCCGTCGGTCCCCGTGGATGAGGTCTGTCCCAGTCCCCATCTCCCAGTCCCGTGGGTTGTGGCTCTTGCAGGGAGAGTGAGCAGGTGTTCAGGGAAGGGTGAAAGTGAAAGGCAGCAAGATTAGGGAACCGTGGTCAGCGTGTCGCCTGTGTAAGGAGCCACAGCAGATGGGCGAGGGGCAAAATCGATATTGCTCAGCGTCATTAACCGTGGGGAAGGTGATGGAGACTGGGGACTTTAGGGAAACACATCACAAGAGAGAAGGTGCTGGCGGTCCTGAAGTGCACAAAGGTAGATAAACCCCCGGGGCCTGACCAAGTGCGTCCTAAGACGTGAGGGAGGGCCCTGGCTGGGATATCTGTTGTCGGGACTGAAGGACTATGGGGAGAGATGAGATAGGCTGGCCATGTTTCCCCTGGAGGACCCCAAATCCTGTCACCCTCGCCCAAACCCCATGGAACCCTTCAGTCGAAGTGCAACACCACTGGGTGAAGCGTCCCAACTAACTGGGCTCTGTGGAGGTGAAAGGATTTGCGCATCTTCTCACACTGAGTGTGATGTAAACCCGGCCTGTAGCAGTGCAGGTAGACTCACCTCAGTGGTGGGCTTGGCTCGGAAGTTTCTGTGCACAGCAACATCCTTTGAGGAGAGAAGAAACAGGAGTTTGAAGCTGATGGCAACACTGTAATGCAGTGAGCTACCCCGTCACCACAGCTCATGGGACGTCACCTGAAGGGGACCAGCCTCACCTGTTGTACCTGTACTCCCAGGTGTTCAAACTGATGTTACTATAAGGATCAGGGAAGGTGGGGATGCGGATGGTGGTCGGGCAGACAGGAGGGATCAGCGAGGAGGGGTCAGTGGGAGCCAGCAGGGTCAGGGGGCGCCAGCAGGGTCAGTGCCGGGACCACAATCGTTTGCAATCTGACTTGGAGGGAGGGAGAGAGTGTACGGCAGCCAAATGCATAGAGAACATACAAAGAGGAGGGAAGGTGGGTCGTGCGGAGGAAACCCAGAGCTTACAGAGGTGTCACTTGGTTAGGTGAGTGGGGGAAAGGTCAGCAAATAAAGTGGGAGATGTGAAGTCATTCACCTTGGAAGGACAGAGAACAGAGTATTAGTTAGATGGAGAGGAATTGCAGGAACCTGCAGAACAAGGGGATTTGGGGTCCATGTGTGTGAAACACCATAAACATGCACAGCACAGCAGGTGACGGGGAAGGGGAATGGGATGTTCGCCCTTACTTCAGTAGAAAAGTTAACTGTACAGGGAGGGAGGGCAAGAGGGGCCTGAAACATGTCAACGTCATGAAAGAGGAGGTGTTAGTGGTCTTAAGATGCATAAATGTGGATAAATCTCCAGAGCCTGACCTGACGTATCCTCAGACTGTGTGGAAGCTGGGGAAGAAATTCCTGGGGTCTTGGCAGAGATTTTCTTACCATCGTTAGCCACAGGTGAGGTACCAGAAGATTGGAGGGTGGCTACTGTTGTAGCTAAGGTGACCAAGGGGATTGATGAAAGCAAGGTGGTAGATGTTGTCTACATGGATTTTAGCAAGGCCTTTGGCCAAATCCCACAGGAAGGCTAGTCCAGAAGGTGAGATTCCATGGGATCCAGGATCCAACCAACTGGATACAACATTGGTTTGGTGGGAGGAGTCAGAGGGAGGTACTGTAGGGTTGTGTCTCAGATTGGAGACCCATGCCGCAGGGATTGGTGCTGCGACCACTGTTATTTGTTATAGATTAACGATATGGATGAGAATGCAGGAGGCATGATTAATACGTTTGTGGATGACACCAAAGTTGGTGGAGGGCGAGGGAGGTTGTCTGCAGTTACAACAGGATCTAGATCAACTGGGAAAGTGGGCATTTAACTCAGGAAAGTGCCAAGTGATGCAGTTTGGTAAGTTAAAGCAGGACAGGACTTGCACAGTAAATGGCAGGGTCCTGGGGAGTGTTGTAGAACAGAGAGACCCGGGGTACAGGTACATAGTTCCCTGAGAGTGACACAGGTAGACAAAGTGGTGAGGCACATGGCATACTTGCCTTCATTGGACGGGCACGGAGTACAAGAGTTGGGACGTCATGTACAAGACGTTGGTGAGACTGCACCTGGAGTAATGTGTGCGTTTCTGGCCGCCTTACTACAGGAAGGATGTGATCAAGCTGGAAAGGGTGCAGAAAAGCTTCACTAGGATGTTGTCAGGACTGGAGGGCTTGAGTTCTAAGGAAAGGTTAGGCAAATTTGGTTTGTTCTAAGGAAAGGTTGGGCAAACTTGGTTTGTTCTCCCTAGAGCATCGGAGGCTAAGGGGAGACCTGATAGAAGTTTTTAAAGTTATGAGAGGCATAGATAGAGCAGACAGAATCTTATCCCCAGGGTAGAAATGCCTAACACCGCAGGACACGCTTTTAAGGTTAGAGGAGGAAAGTTTAAAGACGATGTGAGGGGCAAGTTATTTACGCAGAGAGTGATGGGTGCCTGGAATGAGTCACCAGGGGCAGTGCTGGAAGCAGGCAGTTTGGAGGAGTTTAAGAGGCTTTCAGATAGACGCATGAATATGAGGGGAATGGAGGGATGTGGGGATACACAGGAGGAGGACATTTAGCATAAATTGGCATCGAGATCGGCACAACACGGTGAGCCGAAGGGCCTGTCCAGTGCTGTACTGTTCCATGTTCTATGAGAGACTGGATAAACTGGGACTGTTTTCCCTGGAGCAAAGTAGGCTGAGGGGTGACTTTATAGAGGTTTATGAAGTTGTACAAGACATTGGTGAGACCACAGCTGGAGCACTGTGTAGAGTTTTAGTTATCCTATTTTCGGACTGATGGGACTAGCTCAGATAGGCACTTGTTCAGCATGGATCAGCTGGGCCAAAGGGCCTGCTTCTGTGCTATCTGACCCATCACACAGGACCTCAGCACAGGGCACCCTAGCATGCTGGACCCAACACACAGGACCTCAGCACAGGGCACCCTAGGGTGCTGAACCCAACACATAGGACCTCAGCACAGGGCACCCTGGGATGCTGAACCCAACACACAGGACCTCAGAACAGGGCACCCTGGGATGCTGAACCCAACACACAGGACCTCAGAACAGGGCACCCTGGGATGCTGAACCCAACACACAGGATCTCAGCACAGGGCACCCTAGGGTGCTGGACCCAGCTTGAATTCTAGAGCACACCAGTGTGTTTGGTGAGCTTGGGGGATGGAGCGGTGGTGAAACACTTACAGCATCCTGTGGCACTGCCTGCTCCTCCACTGTCTGGAACGGGTTGGGACTGTTCCTGCCATCGGCTGGTGCTGTACCAAGGACGGCTCGGACCCGGGACAGTGGATGGATGACCCCAGGCTTTGTCTGTGCCGATAGCAACAGGGGGTGGGAGAGGAGGGGAGAGATGAGGGGTGGGGGTGGGGGAGAGGTGGGGAGGGGGAGAGGTGGGGGGAGAGGGACGGGAGGGGCAGAGACGAGAGGGAGGAGGGTGAGAAGAGGGGAAGGGAGATGGAGGGGGAGGGGCAGGGGGTAGGGACATGAAAGCGAGGTGGAGGGGGGGAGGGAAGAGGAGGGGAGGGAGAGAGAGAGAGGTGGATCACAGAACGAGACAGAGCAAAGTGGACGAAGGGTGAGGGGGGGTGATCATGAGATACAGAGTACAGAGAGTTGGAAGGGGAAGGGGACACACAGACCGGAGACAGCGGCACGGAGAGGGTCACACAGTGAGCAAGGTGATGGCAGGGCAGAGGAAGAAACACAGAAAAGAGAAAAAGCAGAGAAGTGAACGAGAGGAGTTGGAGGGGAGAATTCTCCCCTCCGCAGAAACCCTGCTGTAGCCCGGGGACCAGCGGAGGGGGGAGTCAATGTCCACCCTACAGTGGGAACCCCGGACACAGTGCGCGCTCTGTACTGTCCCCTCCCTCCCCGGACACAGTGCGCGCTCTGTACCGTCCCCTCCCCGGACACAGTGCGCTCTCTGTACTGTCCCCTCCCCGGACACAGTGCGCTCTCTGTACTGTCCCCTCCCCGGACACAGTGCGCTCTCTGTACTGTCCCCTCCCCGGACACAGTGCGCTCTCTGTACTGTCTCCTCCCCGGACACAGTGTGCTCTCTGTACTGTCCCCTCCCTCCCCGGACAGTGCGCTCTCTGTACTGTCCCCTCCCTCCCCCAGACACAGTGCGCTCTCTGTACTGTCCCCTCCCCGGACACAGTGCGCTCTCTGTACCGTCCCCTCCCTCCCCGGACACAGTGCGCTCTCTGTACCGTCCCCTCCCTCCCCGGACACAGTGCGCTCTCTGTACCGTCCCCTCCCTCCCCGGACACAGTGCGCTCTCTGTACCGTCCCCTCCCTCCCCGGACATAGTGCGCTCTCTGTACTGTCCCCTCCCCGGACACAGTGCGCGCTCTGTACTGTCCCCTCCCTCCCCGGACACAGTGCGCGCTCTGTACTGTCCCCTCCCCGGACACAGTGCGCTCTCTGTACTGTCTCCTCCCCGGACACAGTGCGCTCTCTGTACTGTCCCCTCCCTCCCCGGACACAGTGCACTCTCTGTACTGTCCCCTCCCCGGACACAGTGCGCTCTCTGTACCGTCCCCTCCCTCCCCGGACACAGTGCGCTCTCTGTACCGTCCCCTCCCTCCCCGGACACAGTGCGCTCTCTGTACCGTCCCCTCCCTCCCCGGACACAGTGCGCTCTCTGTACTGTCCCCTCCCCGGACGCAGTGCGCTCTCTGTACTGTCCCCTCCCTCCCCGGACACAGTGCGCTCTCTGTACTGTCCCCTCCCTCCCCGGACACAGTGCGCTCTCTGTACTGTCCCCTCCCCCGGACACAGTGCGTTCTCTGTACTGTCCCCTCCCTCCCCAGACACAGTGCGCTCCCTATACTGTCCCCTCCCCAGACATAGTGCGCGCTCTGTACTGTCCCCTCCCTCCCCGGACACAGTGCGCGCTCTGTACTGTCCCCTCCCCCGGACACAGTGCGCTCTCCGTACTGTCCCCTCCCCGGACACAGTGCGCGCTCTGTACTGTCCCCTCCCCGGACACAGTGCGCTCTCCGTACTGTCCCCTCCCCGGACACAGTGCGCTCTCCGTACTGTCCCCTCCCTCCCCGGACACAGTGCGCGCTCTGTACCGTCCCCTCCCCGGACACAGTGCGCGCTCTGTACTGTCCCCTCCCTCCCTGGACACAGTGCGCTCTCTGCCCTGGAGTGAACTTACTGGCTGGAAGGTGGGGGAGCTGCTGAAATCCCGTGGGACACTGTTGCCGGGGACAGGATTGCTGCTGGAACTGGTCTGGAAAACAGGATGACAGCAAATGCAGCAGCTGAGTCTATGGTACAGCTGGGATATCGCCCATCTACCCCTGACCGCTCCCCCAGACCTGTCCCGTCTCCCTCAACCCGTCCCCTCCCCCTGGACCCGACCCCTCTCCCTCAACCCGTCCCCTCCCCTTGTTGCAATGCTTGCTCACCGTCCCTCTCCTGGTGGTCACCAGCCCAAACCAACCCACTCCTGGTGTCGCCGACACACTCCCGGTGGTCACTGACCCACTCCCGGTGGTCACTGACCCACACTGACCCACTGCTGGTGGTCACTGACCCACACTGCTGACTGTTCACGCTCAGAACTTCCCAGCCGCCCCTCCCACGCTCACTGATCTACACTGGAACAGCAGCAGGCCCTTCGGCCCACCTCACCCATACTGAGCGTGATGCCCTTCTGCACGGATCCCATCTGCCCACTGCCCGTCCTCTCCTATCCACGCCTCCACCACCTTACAACTCCCCTCCCCTTCTCAATCACTTTGCGGCTTCCCCACTCCCGGCCAGGTCTCCCTGTACACCTCCCTCCTGGGACGCAGCAGTGACGGCACGGAGACATTTTACATTCACCGCCCACCCCAGGCCGCGCCGTCCCAGCTCAGGGGCAGCAGGTCACCGCACTCCGAGTGCTCCGGTGTTAGTTCACTGCAGTCACAGGGCACATGTGCACACACACACACCCCAACATGCACAAACACACTTATATCATGCACATGCATGAACACAATCACACACCAGCACATGCACAGACAGAAACACACATGTGCATTAAAATGCACACACACAACTTCCTGTGCACAGGCATGCACATGTGGATGCACACAGACATCAACATGCATGCATGCACTCCTGCACACACAGACACACATGCGCACACACCCACACCCCAACGCACACACCCACACCCCAACGCACACACAGACACACACCCACACTGACACACACACCGACACAGACAGAAAGCACAGTGGGAACCAGGCCCACACACACACAGATGGACCCGTCGGGTCTGTGAGTTGGGAACACACCCCAGTGAGAGGGCGTGTGCTCAGTCACACCATGCCGTGCCCGGCTCCCTGCCTGGACGTGGCTGCCCATACCTCCCTGATCCTCGCACGAGCCCTGGTGTTGGCCACCACGAAGGGGTTCTGGTGGAAGGGGATGGGCTGCAGCTCGATCAGAACCTCTTCCTCCTCACGCACTTGGGCCTGGTTCCTGTGATCGGTGAATGGCCTGTCCCCACTGCCCCCTTCTGTTCTCCAGCACCCATGGGTGCCTCGCTGCTCACTGACACCGGCCCCAGGGCCTCCACTAACTTCCCTCGAGGCTGCAGAGCCCGATGTGCCAGAAGGAGCAACCTCGCCCTCTTGTACTGTGCAGCGTTGCCCACACTCAGCTTCCATGGCAGCAATGGAAGGAAGGACAGGGCAGAGACGGGCTGCGGGGATTCAGAGACACCCGCCGCATTCAAACCTCAGCAGCGCTGACCACATGTTCCTCAGCTCCTGATTCCTAAAAGAGAAAGCCTCGTGTGAGGCAGCAGGGCAGGACAGCAAAGCCGCAGATCCTCGCACGTACACCGCCAGCACCCAGCGGGCCCCCACCCTCAGGTACCGGGAGCAGGGTGACTGAGGTAGGGCTACGGCTCCTGACACACAGCGACCGGACTTTCACTGCACCTCCATGACACAGGGAGATGGCAGAGGAGCGCTGGAGGGAAGGAAAGAACAGGGACATGCCAGGGTGAGATGGGGAGGAAAAGGAAAGGCAGCGTCGGTAATCAGAGCGGCCACAATGACCAGGGAGGGCAGAGAGAACGTCCCAGTGGACGGGCCATCCTGTAACAAGGGGAGAGAGAACCCCGGGTATTCGGAGTGATCAGGACAGATCCCCCCACACGTGGGGAGGGGACACAGAGAGACCTCCTACTGGTGTGGGCTGTCAGATTTGTCCAGATTACAGAGGAGGTGAGGTAATGGCTCCGTGGGATTAGCTCACAAAACCACGATCTCACTGAACGTCGGAAGAATTTGAGAGTCTCAAGCAGGACAGCACAGTGCTGGTGAAGAACCGGCTGCACTGCAGCAGTGACTGGGAACTCTCCTGTAGGAAATGTCTGACAATCAAACCTCCCCCAGCACCCACAGCCCTGGGACACCCACCCACCTACGGCCCTGGTCTGCTCCGGAGGATAACGCTCCCCAAGAACGCAATACTTACATCGTCCCACCAGCCTGTCCACAGAAGGCTACCTTGAAACTCCCTGGTCCTGGGTTCTGAAGGCTGGGGATCGAGCACTTCCCCACACAGTGTACAGGACAGGCTGTAACCCTACACACAAAGGGTTTGAGCTCCCGCCCCACACTGACAAGGCAGGAGCAGATGCGAGGCTCGGCACTCTCACCTCTCACCCCTACAACTAAAACGGGCCCAAGGTCACAGCCAGCATTCCAGGGCTGACTCCCGAGGCATTCGCAGGCTTCGCATTCTTGACTCGTTCACAATCGTTGCCAACAGCCTCTTCAATGCCATCGGCTGCTCAGGGTCTTCACCAACCTCCCCGTCAGCCGCCGCCCGACATCAGACTCACAGAGCAGGGCACCGAGCCCCATGGTGAGGGTGTCAAGGTCAGGGGGCACCGAGCCCCATGGTGAGGGTGTCAAAGTCAGGGGGCACAGAAGGTGTGGGAGTTTAGAGGGAGTTTAGAGGGAATCTGAGGGGGGATATTTTCACCCAGAGGGTGGAGGAGGTCTGGAATGTGCTGCCAGAAGAGGTCACTGGGATCAGTAGGTATGATGGGCGGCTCTGGCTATTTACCCTACCTATCCCACTCAGAGATTTGCACACCTCTACTGGGTCACCCCTCAGTCTGCACTGCAGGGAAAACAAACCCACCTGTCCTGTCCCTCCTTGTAACTGGAACACTCCAGTCCGGACCACACACAACAGGAATGGTGTGGCTGCACTGGAGAGAGTGCGGGAGAGATTCACCAGCAATGGAGGGACGGGGTTACTGGGAGACTGCACAGGCTGGGAGCGCAGGAGGCGAGGGGTGATTTGTACATGTCTATGAAATGATGAGGGGCACAGATAGGGTAGATAATTACTGTCTTTTTCCCAGGGCAGTGGAGGCTAAAACTAGAGAAGATCGAACTTGAAGGCAGAGTACAAGGTTAATGGCAGGATTCTGAGCAGTGTGGAGGAACAGAGGGATCTCTGGGTCCGCGCAGGTTGATAGGGTTGTTAAGGCGGCGTATGGTGTGTTGGCCTTCATTAGTCAGGGTACTGAGTTCAAGAGCTGCGAGGTAATGTTGTAGCTCTATAGAACTCTGATTAGACCACACTTGGAGTATTGTGTTCAGTTCTGGTTGTCTCATTACAGGAAGGATGTGGAAGCTTTAGAGACGGTGCAGAGGAAATTTACCAGGATGCTGCCTGGATTGGAGAGCACGTCTTATGAGGAAAGCTGGGGCTTTTCTCTGTGAAGCGATGCAGGAAGGGAGGCAATTTGATAGAGGTGTATAAGATTATGAGGGGCATAGATAGAGTGGACAGCCAGCACCTTTTCCCCAGGGCGGCAATGGCTGATACCAGAGGACATCAGTTTAAGGTCAGAGGAGGAATATTCAGGGGAGATGTCAGAGGTAGGTTCTGTACACAGAAAGTGGTGAGTGACTGGAGCACGCTGCCAGGGGTGGGTGGGAGAGGCTGGTACAATAGGGACATGTAAAATACTCTTCGATAGGCACATTAATGTAAGAAAAATGGAGGGTTATGGGCTGTGTAGGAGGGAGGGGTTAGATTGATCAGGGAGTAGGTTTATATAGGTCAGCACAACATCATGGGCGGAAGGGCCTGTACTGTTCTGTGCTCTAGAGGACATAGATTGAAGGTGAGGGGGGAAGGTTTAAAGGGGACCTGAGGGGCAGAGGTCCCTCTGTTCACAACACTCCTTAGGCCCTCCCATTGACTGTGTACCTCCTACCCTTGTTTGACTTCCCAGGACGTATCACTATGCACTGAGTGGGGAAGTTCACACCTACCCTGAACACCCATGCCATGGAGCTGGCAGAGGAGGCCACTCCCAGCTGGGAGTGATGGCCAGCACCAGTGGTGTCTGTACTGAAACCTCTGGTGTCCCTCCCTGCACACTGCTCATCGTTACCATGTCCTGGTGCAGTGACGTCAGCACCGCCTACAGCAGAGGTGGTCCCCAGCAACACAGCCAGAGCGGCTGTGACACTTCTGTTACACCAGCAGCTTCCATGCAACACACAGACTGCAGACGTATACGCAGTCACACAGGAAAGTGCTCACACACACACACACACGCACCTCCACATACACAAACACACCTCCACATACACAATACACACGCCCACCCACACACACACAATACACACACACACACACACACACAATACATACACCTTCACATACACAAACCCTCATACATATGCACCCACATACACCCACACCTCAACACACACTTACCCACACAGACACAGACACACACACCCTAGCTTACCCGATGAACCCTCTGGATGCCACTGTTGGGTAGAGCTGCCAGGGTCCTGTAATCCAGCTTCAGGGGTTCAGTGCTGTGATTCTGTGAACAACGAAGGGAGGGAAGTTGGATTACACACTGAGGGTCTCTCTGACAGGGCAGAGGGAACACACAACAGAGAATCATCTTCACCTTTGTTCAACAGTAACGCCAAAACGGAATGCACACACGGGGGTCTCCCAATCCCATCCCTGCAGACGGGGGTCTCCCAAACCGCACAGTGCGGTCTCCCGATCCCCCCACACACAGGGATCTCCCAATCCCGCCCCTGCATACGGGGTTCTCCCAATCCGCACACGGGGGTCTCCCGATCCCACCCCGCACACGGGGGTCTCCCGATCCCACCCCCACACAAGGGGGACTCCCGATCCTCACCCCCACACACGGGGGTCTCCCGATGCCACCCCCACACACGGGGGTCTCCCGATGCCACCCCCACACACGGGGGACTCCCGATCCTCACACCCACACACGGGGGACTCCCAATCCCCCCACACAGTCCCCGTCACTCACACAGTCCCCATCAGCCTCCTCCACCACACCAGCCCTGTCTCCTCACCTCTTCCTCCTCCAGTCTGCGAGTGGCCTCCTCTTGCTCCCTCCGCATTCTCTCCTTTCAGACAGGACAAGGACAGGCAGAGTTAGTGACCTGAGCTCACTCAGGCAGCCCAGCCACAAGGCACAGCCACTACTAGTCTCATTCGGAGGGGTTGGTTTGAGCAGATGTAGATGGCGTTAAACTGCTTGCGAGAAAGATCCCTGGGACAAGGTTCCAGTCCTGTATAACAGCCTCTGAAACACCTCACGGCTGGGTTGGTTAGAGGGAGTGCCAAGGATGCATTGTTAGAGTTGACAGCACAATGAAAGTTGAGGAGGATGTGCACCATTTGTGATTCACCCATTTGTACTCCTCAGGATCTTATATACCTCAATCTCCTACGTTCCAGGGAATAAAATGCTAGTCTGTGCAACCTCTCCTTGTAACTCAGGGCCTCAAGTCGAGGCAACATCCTGGGAAATCTTTTCTGCACTCTTTGTAGTTTAATAACATCTTTCTCATAACACGGTGACCAAAACTGTGCACAATACTCCAAGTGCAGCCTCACTAATAACTGCAACATAACTGCCCAAGGCCAGTGTGCCAAATACCTTCTTCACCACGTTATCTATCTGTGACACCACTTTCAGTGAACTATGCACTTGCACTCCTAGGTGCCTCTGTTCTATAACACTCCCCAGGGCCCTACCGTTGACTGTATAATCCCTACCCTGGTTTGATCTCCCAAAATGTAACACCTCACATTTATCTGTATTGAAAACCATTTGCCAATCCTCAGCCCACATACCCAGCTGACCAAGATCCCTCTGTAAGTTTTCGTAATCTTCTACACTATCTACACCACCACCTATTTTAGTATCATCCACAGACTTACTAACCACGCCTTGTACATTCACATCCAAATCGTTTATACAAATTACAAAGGTCCCAGCACCGACCCCTGTGGCACACCACTAGACACACGCCTCCAGTCTGAGAAACAACCCTCGACCATCACCCTCTGCTTCCTACCACTGAGACAATTATGAATCCAATCCGATGTCTCCCCCTGGATCCCATGTGATCTAACCTTCCTGACTAGCCTGTCATGAGGGACCTTGTCAAAGGCCTTGCTGAAGTCCATATAGACAATGTCCACTGCCCGGCCCTTATCTTGGTTACCTCCTCACAGAACTCCAAGAGACTTGTCAGACACAACTTCCCACACACAAAGCTGCGCTGACTGTCCCGAATCAGACCCTGTCTCTCTAAATGTTGGTAGATCCTGTCCTCAGAATCTCCTCCAGCAATTTACCCACCACCGATGTCAGACTCACCGGCCTGTAGTTTCACAAGATCACAAGACAAGGGAGCAGAAGCAGGCCATTCGGCCCATCGAGTCTGCTCCAAAGGAAAGGGAAAAAAGAAATGAGAAATGGGGAAGGGGGTGGGGGTGGGCAAAAAAAAAACCTATTCTAATCCCAATTTCCGGCCTTATCCCCATATCCCTTGATACCCTGACTATTTAGATATCTATCTATCTCCTCCTTGAACGCCCCCACTGATCTGGCCTCCACTGCTGTACGTGGCAAGGAGTTCCACAAATTCACCACCCTCTGGCTAAAGAAATTTCTCCTCATCTCTGTTTTGAAACTGTACCCTCTAATTCTAAGATTGTGCCCTCTGGTCCTGGACTCACCCAAGGGAAACAGCCTAGCCACATCTACTCTATCCTTTCCTATCAACATTTTAAATGTTGCTATGAGGTCCCCTCTCATTCTTCTGTACTCCAGTGAGTACAGTCCAAGAGCTGACAAACGTTCGTCATACGTAAGCCCTTTCATTCCTGGAATCATCCTCGTAAATCTCCTCTGAACCCTCTCCAACGTCAGCACATCCTTCCTAAGATGTGGGGCCCAAAACTGCACACAATGGTATGGCAATCATTTATAACCAGAGCCTCAATATCTCTGGTCATCAGGGTTCCCGAAGCCTGCCAGCCTTGCCCTTCACCTTAACGGGAACTGTGCCTTAACTGTTTGGAGCAGCCAACTATGTGGTACCTTGTCAAATGCCTTCCTGCCTTCATTAATCTCCTCAGTCACCTCCTCAAAAAACTCTATCGAATGAGGCAGGCGTCCCCCACCCCAAAGCTACGCGGTCGCGAATCAGTCTCTGGCTTTCCAAGATATACATGAATTCTGTCCCTTAGAGTTTTCTCCAATTAGGATCAGGTCCCACTGTGGGTAAACGGGATAGTCAGCATGGACAGCTGGGCTGAAGGGCCTGTTTCTGTACTGTACCATCAACGACTCTCATTTCCCTACTGCTGATAATAACATTAACGATTCTCTTCCCTTTCCCAGTCCTGACAACAGGCTTTGACCTGAAATGATGCCTATTTCTCCCTGCATGGATGCTGCCTGACCTGCTGAGTATTTCCAGCATCTTCTGCTTTATCCCTGGCTGAGGAACCTGGAACCAGGGGTCACAGCCTCAGGACAAGGGACTGAGGCGAGGAGAAACCTCTCTGCACAGAGGGTCTGAACCTTTGGAATTCTCTGCCTTTAAACTGCACGGAAGTGGAAGTGAAACTTTCCCCACAGTAACTGGGATCACCTGAGTGTCAGAAGAATAGATGGCAGGCAGCAGGACACAGTAGTGTAGCGGTTAGTGTAACGCTATTACAGCGCCAGCGACCCGGGTTCAATTCTGGCCGCTGTCTGTAAGGAGTTTGTACGTTCTCCCCGTGTCTGCGTGGGTTTCCTCCGGGTACTCCGGTTTCCTCCCACATTCCAAAGACGTACGGGTTAGGAAGTTGTGGGCATGCTATGTTGGCGCCGGAAGCGTGGCGACACTTGCGGGCTGCCCCCAGAGCACTCCACGCTAAAGATGCATTTCACTGTCTGTTTCGATGTACATGTGACTAATAAAGAAATCTTATTTATAACATGCCAGTACATTTAATAGTCTGACTGGGGACGGAGCCATTCTACACCTAATCCCAGGGAATGACATCAGCCGAGCGGCTGAAGTGTCAGTGGGAAACAGGGACAGCTTGGACACAGTGGCCATAACAGAGTTACAAAGCACGGACACCAGCTGTTTAGCCCAAATGGTCCATGCTGACCAAGATTCCCATCTCAGCCAGTCCCATTTGCCTGCGTTTGGCCCATATCCCTCTAAACCTTTCCTATCCATGGACCTGTCCAAGTGTCTTTTAAAAGTTGTTATTGTACCTGCCCCACCACTTCCTCTGGCAGCTTGTTCCACAGATACCACCCTTTGTGTAAAAAAAAATTTGTCCCTCAAGTTCCTCTTAAATCTCTCCCCTCTCACCGTAAACCTATGCCCTCTAGTTCTTGATATCCCAACCCGGGAAAAAGACTGAGTGCATTCACCCAATCTACGCCCCTCATGATTTTATACACCTCTATACGATCACCTCTCAGCCTCCTATGCTCTAAGGATTAAAGTCCTTGTCATCTGCAAACTTACTCCATGCCTTGAACATTCTTATCCAAATCGTTGATAGATGTCAAACAACCATGGGCCCAGCACCGAGCCCTGGGGAACCACCGTCATCACGGCCTCCAGTCTGAGAACCAACCTTCCACCATCACCCTCTGCTTCCTACCATCAAGCCAGTTGTGTATCCAGTTATCCAGCTCTCCCTAGATTCCATGCGATTGAACCTTCCAGAGCAGTCTACCACGTGGAACCTCATCAAAGGCCTTACTGAAGTCCGTATAGACCATGTCTACCGCCCTGCCCTCGTCCCATTTCTTCTGTTTTTATTTCAGATTTTTCTTTCCAGAGTTGTGACACTGTAGGAAAGGCTAGTTATTTGGGATTGTTATTAAGTGCTGAGTCCACAGGACTGGAACATCCCCAAACGGAAGCTGTTCCTCAAGCTTGTTTCATTGTAACAGAGTCTCAGGCCAAATATAAGGACCAGAAGGGGAGTGCGATGGAGAACTACGCTGACAATTCTCAAATTCAAGGGCAGATTTTAGTTCTTACATTAATTCAATTCAAGAGAAATTATTTGCAGAGACTTAAACTCTCCCTCGTGCCTACACCACGAACCATTTCCATACGTCTGAAACCCTCTGCCACGGCCTTGCCTTCCCTGGGGAAGGGCCTCTCCCACTGCTGGGAGGGGTAAATTCCACAGTTCCCTCCCCATAGAAGCTGCTGGCTTAGTGCAGGCAGATTCCAAAGGCTGAGGGTGTCCCAGGGAGGGACCAGCTGTTGACCTGATGGGATTAAGTGTCACAGTCCTGAAGCCCTCTGCGGATGCCCTTATCTCTGTGAAGCAGTTGGGAGATTCCTGTCTGCATTCCCTCCCCTGCAGGCTGGAGTGAGCTCCAGCAGCTGCCTGCTCCCAGTGGTCACATTCCTGGATTTCAAAGGAGCCAGAATTCTTCAGGCATGTGTAATTCCAATTTGCAGGAATTGGGCAGCTGCAGTCACTGTGCTTCAGACTGGACTGCCAAAGACTGGGGATAAAACCGGGGGTGGGGGGATTGGGATTGTGGTAAGCACAGACACAGTGGGCCGAAGGGCCTGTTCCATGATCCCATTGCCTCTCTAATGCCCGACAGAGATCACAATGACCGGACCCACATGTTCACAGACAGCCGGCGGCTCACAGGCACATCTTGTCACTGACGGCTGATGCAGCCACAGGTCTGCAGACCTTTGGGCATGAATCCTCTGGTTGAGGAGGTTGAACTGTTGGATTTTAGGTCAGCTTTTGACAAGGTGCCAAGGTTAGAGCACACGGGATTAGGGGTAAACTACTCCCGTGGATTGTGAGCTGACCAACAGGAAGAAGGTAAAGAGTAGAAATAAACTGGACTGTCTCAGGTCGCAGTCTGCAACTTGCCGTGACAGCTTCTATCCCACTGTTATAGTCGCAGAGTTATACAGCACAGAAACAGGCCCTTCGGCCCAACTCATCCGTGCCGACCAAGTGCCCATCTAAGCTCATCCCATTTGTCTGTGCTTGGCCTGTAACCCTCTAAACCTTTCCTATCGGTGGGATAGAGTGCTCCACTTTCTCTGTAACTACAACGCTACATTCGGCATTCTGTTTTCTTTTTACTACCTCAAAGTAATTATGTACGGCATGATCTGTCTGGATGGCATGAAAAACAAAAGCTTTTCACTCGGTACATGTGACAATAATGCAGGAGATTTACCAGGATGTTGCCTGGATTGGGGAGCATGTCTTATGAGGATAGGTTGAGTGAACTGGGGCTTTTCTCTTTGGAGAGGAGGAGGATGAGAGGTGACTTGATAGAGGTGTACAAGGTGATAAGAGGCATAGATCGAGTGGACAGTCAGAGACTTTTTCCCAGTGTGACAATGGCTAACATGAGGGGGCATAATTTTAAGGTAATTGAAGGAAGGTATAAGGGGGATGTCAGGGGTAAGTTTTTTTTACACAGAGAGTGGTGGGTGCATGGAACGCACTGCTGGCAGAGGTTGTGGGGGCAGATACATTAGGGACATTTAAGAGCCTCTTAGATAGACACATGAATGATAGAGAAATGGAGGGCTATGTGGGAGGGAAGGGTGAGATAGATCTTAGAGCAGGATAAAATGTCGACACAACATCATGGGCCGAAGGGCCTGTACTGTGCTGTAATGTTCTATAATAATAAACCAATACAAACACCATTCACTGGGAAGTCCTGCCCTGGTTTAGCTTCCCAAAATGCATCACTCTGGATTTGTCAGAGTTAAACTCCATCTGCCATTCCTTGGCCCACTTTCCCAGCTGATCGAGATCCTGTTGTAACCTTAGACAACCTTCTTCACTGTCCACCACACCACCAATATTGGTGTCATCCGCAAACTTACCAATCAGGCCATTCTCATCCATATCAATAATGTAGATGACAAACAACAGTGGACCCAGCACTGATCCCTGTGACACCACTGGAGACAGGCCTCTGATCTCACAAACCCCTCGACTCCCAACACCAAGGCAACTTGTAGTCAACTCGCCAGCTCGCCATGGTGGTGGTGCAGGGAATGGCACTAAACAGGACAATGAAATGAATGCAATAAAGGCAGAACTGCAATTATGGGTGACTTCACTGTACATGTAGATTGGGCAGTTTTGTAATAATACTGCAGAGGAAGAATTTCTGGAGTGCATTTGCAATGGGAATGGGAACCAACGGGAACAGACAATCCTAGCCTGGGAATAGTATACTGAGGAAGGAAGAATAAACATCTTCTGTACAACCAGAACATGCTTGGACCTGACACGGAGACGGAGAGTGGGAGTGAGATTGTGAGATCGGTTCCCAAACCTAAGCTATGGGAATGATGAAGGCATGTGACAGCTGGGTTGCGATAGACTGGGAGATGTTATGGAAGGGTTGGCAGTGACCTTGCAATGGCAAGCATTTGAAGAGAACATGGATGTACTAAAACAAACATTCATTCCTGTCTGGCACATGGATTTCTAAAGAAATTAAGGAGAGCATTAGATCCAAGCAGACAACCAAAAAGTCAGAGAGTTGTATGCCTGGGGATTGGGAGCCATTTAGAATCAAGCAAAGCAGGACAAAGGGAATGATTACAACAGTACAGCACAGGAGCAGGCCCTCCGGCCCAACATGTCGGTGCTGAACACAATGCCAAAGCTAAACTAAATCCCTTCTGCCTGCAAAGAATCTGTAATTCCAGGCATGAAAGGCACGAAGGAGTGTGGGTTAGGAATGGGATCCTCTCCTGAGACAGAGGGTCAGCCATGATGATAATGGCGGAACAGGCTGGTGGGGCCCCTGCTCCTGTGGTTCTACGCTTCCATGGTCCTTACTAACTGAACAGTCAGCATGAAGAGAACTCTTCGGTGCCGGGAAGAAACCGTACAGCTCAGTAAATATTCTCACCACTTTCTCCAGCTCTTCTCGCTCCCACAGTGACGACTCACGAACCATTTCAATCTCCTGAGAAGAGACAACAAGAGCCAGGTAGAGGCGATGTGCAAGTGGGAGTTATCAGGGGACTGAGATTTGGGAGGGCATGATAGTGGGGGGGGGGGGGGGGGGGGGGGGGGGGGGGGGGGGGGGGGGGTGGTGGAGGTGGAGTACTGAGCATGAGTCAAGAAGGAGGGCAGGAGGAGGTAAAGAGAGATGGCAGAGCTCAGCGGGAGTGGAAGGTGAGTCAGGTTCAGGGAGCACAAGGGTGAGAAGGGTGAGCTAGAGTGGGAGATGGAAGTGCGTGTAAGGGGTGATAGAGGGACGGGGTGAGAGAGGGATTGACTGGAGTCCTTCGAAGAAGATTAATGACCCAGATTGGGTCTATGACAATCTGATGGTCTGTGGTCGTAAGTCGAACCAGTTGCAAACAGTTTAATTGACTGAGTTTCAATGGCACGGCTTGTGGCAGACCTCAACTCCGGCCTGTGGGTGACTGGTCCAGCCCTCAACTCTGGTCTGTGTGTGACTGGTCCAGCCCTCAACTCTGGTCTGTGTGTGACTGGTCCAGACCTCAACTCTGGTCTGTGTGTGACTGGTCCAGACCTCAACTCTGGTCTGTGTGTGACTGGTCCAGACCTCAACTCTGGTCTGTGTGTGACTGGTCCAGACCTCAACTCCGGCCTGTGGACGACTGGTCCAGACCTGTCACCTCACACAGGAAATACTAAGCCGGCAAATAACAACGAAGGTAAATGTTATGTGGGTCTCCGTGGCACAGGGATGGAATGTAAATGTCGGCCAGTCTTGCTCCAGGTATGGAGGGGTTTGACGAGACTGCCCTGGACCCCACGTACAGTTTTAGCCTCCTTACCCACAGCTGGTGCAGGAGGATGGACGAGACTCATTTCTATGAGGACACATTGACAAAACACCGAGTGCCACAGCGATGTTCAAACCGCTGCCTCTCAGCTCCAGGGACCCGAGTTCAATCCTAACCTCTGCTGCTGTCTGTGTGGAGGTTGCACGTTCTCTGTGACCATGTGGGTGTCTCCCTATGCTCCGGTTTCCTCCCACATCCCAGTGACGTAGGGATAGGTTAACTGGCCACTGTAACTGACCCCTCAGTGCAGAGCTGTTCACCTCCTCCCAGCCTCTTGACACTTCTCAGTTCTGTCTCCTTTTATCCAAAGACAGCAATTCCAGCTCCTCCTCAGAACTTCCTGAGGGTCAACGTGGCTGTATAGAGGTGGATAAAATCTTGAGGGGCATAGATAGGGTGAATGCACTCAGTCTTTTCCCCAGCGTAGGGGAGTCTGAAATCAGAGGGCATAGGTTTAAGGGGAAAGATTTGAAAGGGACCTGAGGGGCAACCTTCCATACAGAGGGTGGTGGGTACGTGGAACGAGCTGCCAGAGGAAGTGGTAGATGGGAGTACAATTACACTTAAAAGACACTTGGACAGGTCCACAGATAGGAAGGGTTAGAGGAATATGGGCCAAACGTAGGCAAATGGCACCAGGTCAGAAAATCACCTTGGTCGGCATGGACGAGTTGGGCTGAAGGGCCTGTTTCCACAATGTGTGACTCTACGAATCTCAGTAAAATTCTTCAGTCCAGGCAACATCTCTTAAACATCCTCCGCAGCCTCCCAGCACAACCACATCCTTGCTGCACTGTGACGGGCTCTCAACAGGCAGCAGTGCCAATGCTGCAGCTCAACAATCCTTGAACACCCTTCCCACTCTTGCATATTGTACCTCAGCAAAGAACTTGCCGTGCAAGCTGATAGGCTTGTTAAGAAGGCGTATGGAGTGTTGGCCTTCATTAGTCAGGGTACCATAGAACCATACAGCACAAGACAGGCCCTTCGGCCCACCACATTGTGCCGTCCATCAAACCACCCTCACACTATCTAAACCTTTCCTCCCGCATATCCCTCTATCTCACATTCCTCCATGTGCCTGTCCAAAAAACTCTCGAACCTGTCCAATGTATCTGCCTCCACCACCACCCCAGGTAGTGCATTCCATGCACCAACCACTCTCTGGGTGAAAAACCTCCGCCTGACATCTCCCCTGAACCTCCCACCCATAACCTTAAAGCCATGCCCTCTCGTCTTGAGCATTGGTGCCGTGGGAAGGAGGTGCTGGCTGTCTACTCTATCTATTCCTCTCAGTATTTTATATACCTCTATTGAGTATTGAGTTTAAGAGCCACGAGGTAATGCAGCTCTATAGAACTCTTGGAGTATTGTGTTCAGTTCTGGTCATCTCATTATAGGAAGGATGTGGAAGCTTTAGAGAGGGTGCAGAGGAGAGTCACCAGGATGCTGCCTGGATTGGAGACCATGTCTTATGAGGATAGGTTGAGCGAGCTGGGGCTTTTCTCTTTGGAGAGAAGGAGGATGAGAGGTGACTTGATAGAGATGTACAAGTTGATAAGAGGCACAGATCGAGTGGACAGTCAGAGACTTTTTCCCAGGGTGACAATGGCTAACACGAGGGGACATAATTTTAAGGTGATTGGAAGAAGGTATAAGGGGGACGTTATGGATATTTTTTTTACACAGAGAGTGGTGGGTGCGTGGAACGCACTGCTGGCAGAAGTGGTGGGGGCAGATACATTAGGGACATCTAAGGGACTCTTAGATAGACACATGAATGATAGAAAAATGGAGGGCTATGTGGGAGGGAAGGGTGAGATAGATCTCAGAGCAGGATAAAATGTCGGCACAACATTGTGGGCCGAAGGGCCTGTACTGTCCTGTAATGTTCTATGTTCTATAACGAGAAGGATGTCTTCTGTTTTCACCCCATCACTGGACAGTTACCTGACTGCTGTGTCCAGTACACCCCCATCCTTGGACACAATGTATGTCACAAACCCAGATAAATCAGCATACTCAGTCAGACATTTGGCGAACTTCAATCTGTGCAACTTTAGGAATATGGTCTGTGCACCGTTAAATAACTGGAAGCTGCTGCAAGCTCTCACCTTCTGCAGAATGTCCAGTTCTTCCGGGCTCATATCCCGATCAATGGATGAGATGCTCTCCATACTGTTCTTTCGACCCATCCCAGCAGCAAAAGGGTTAACAATAATACCAGGAGAAGACTGCAAGGGAATCAGAACAACTTACACATCCAGGCAGAATGTGACAGCAAGAGTTCAGAGTCAGCCTGGCCCTGTGAGGGCAAGAAGCAAAGATGGTACATTGGGGAACGTTGGTTAACAAAGGATACTGAACATTTGATCAGGGCAAAGGAGGAAGCACATGTCAGGAACAGGTTGGTATCAAGGAAGTCCTGTGAAGTTTAGAACTGTGTTATGTACAGTTCTGGTCACTGCTTTACTGTGGTGACAGTGGAAAGAGTGCAGGAGTGATTAACCAGGATGTCGCCAGGACTGGAGGGCTGTAGGTAAAAGGAGAGACTGGACAGGCTGGGACTGTTTTCCTTGGAGCGACAGAGGCCGAGGGCTGACCTTAGACAGGTTTATAAAATCATGAGGGGCATAGAAAGGGAAGGTAGTCAGGAGTCCTTTCCCCAGGGTGGGGGAGTCTAAAACAGGGCACAGGTTTAGGGTGAGAGGGGAAAGATTTAGATGGGAACTTCAGGGGCAACTTTTTCATCCATGGGGAGGGGGGATATGGAAGGAGCTGCCAGAGGAAGTGGTTGAGGCAGGTACAATCACAATGTTTAACAGACATTTGGACAGATACATGGACAGGAGAGGTCTCAAAGGACGTGGACCAAATGCAGGCAAATGGAACCAGTGTGGACAGCCATCAGCACCAGCATGGTCGCATTGGGCTGAAGGGCCTGTTTCTGTGCTGCATGAGTCTGTTATTCCCCAGGTGATGAGTCTAGAGCTGGGCAAACCTTGGCCTGTCACTCACTCACACACAGTCACCACCATCCCCCCAACACACACCACCCCCCACCCATCCCTCCCACACACCCCACCCACCCCTTCCACACCCCACCCCCCAAACACACCCACCCATCCATCCCATCAGCTCCACCCCCTCCCAAATCACCCCACACCCACCCATCCCTGCCAAATCACCCCACACACCCACCCATCTCTCCCACACCCCACCCCCCCAAATCCCCCACACACTCACCCATCCATCCCATCAACCCCACCCTCCACCCCTTCCTCCCATACACCCACCCCAACACACCCCACCTCCCAAATCACCCCACACACCCACCCATCCCTCCCAAATCACCCTACACACCCACCCATCCCACACAAGCCACCGCCCCGCCCATCCCTCCCAAATCACCCCACACACCCACCCATCTCTCCCACACACCCCACTCCCCCAAATCCCCCCATGCTCACCCATCCCTCCCACACAGCTCATCCCCCCCACCCATCCCTCCCACACACCCCACTCCCCCAAATCACCCCACACACCCACCCCCCAAATCCCCCCACACACCCACCCCCCAAATCCCCCCACATGCATACCCCTCCCCCACACCCTGGACCACCCCCCCCCCCCCCACATACCTCCACGGTGAGGGTGGGGGCGGCACTGGGGTCGAAGCCCTCACACACCAGCACGGTCAGAGTGTCCCCCACCCCCCTTAGGATGCGGACAGCCTCTCCATGGGTCATCCCCAACAGGCTGTGGTTGTTCACCTCCAGGATACGCAGACCTGTATGCAGCCTGCCGTCCCGCGCCGCTGCTCCGCTTGAGCTCATCTGTGGGTACACTGGACAGTCAGTGTGGGGGCCAGGGCGGGGCACAGGGTCTGGTGTTGGGGGAGGAGGGAGGGGGGAGGCGGGAGGAGGAGGAGGGAGAGCGGGGAGGAGGAGGGGTGGGAGGGGGTAGCGGAGGGGGGTGGGAGGCGCAAGGGTGGGAGGAGGTAGGGGAGGGTTGTGGGAGGGGGAGAGGGAGGGGGTGGGGGAGGGGAGAGGGAGGGGTGGGGGGGAGGGGAGGGGTGGGGGGAGGGGAGGGGAGGGGAAGCGGGGTGGGAGGGGTGAGAGGATGGGGAGGCGGGGTGTGAGCGGGGAGGGGGAGGGGGAGGCGGTGAGCAACCCCGACAGCCCCAGACCCCCCTCCCTAGGCTCCCCCACCCCCCCCACTGCTGCTGGTCCGTGGCCAACACTGGGACTCCTGGTGCCCCCACCCCGCGCTCTGAGCTGCCCCTACCTTGGAGATGAAGATGCCCTCGTCGGTGGCGTCGAACGGATTCCCCGGGTGACCTTTGGCTCCCCCTCGGACACTGATTCCCAGCTTCTCCCCCGGCAGCTTCTCGATCCGGATCTCCTGGGAAGCACGGATTCACCACCGTCACCACAGGATCAGGGAGCCTGACCCAGGGGACACCATCCCCACCCCTCACCCCTCCTGGTATCGGACCCAACACAGCCTCCTCATCCTCCCCTCCCCACCCTCGGCCCGTCCCTCCTCACCCTCCCCACCCTCGGCCCGTCTCTCCCCGTCCCTCCCCACCCACCCACGGTCGGTCCCTCCCGACCCACACACAGCCTGCTCCTCCCTGCCCTGCCCTCTCTCCCACCCACTCCCACCTCCACCTACACCCTGCCATTTCCCTCTCCTGCCCCTTTCTCTGATGTCAATGCTCCTGCTGTCTCTACCCCACCCTCTCCTGCTCCCTCCCCCTCACTTCCAGTCCTCCCTCTGCCCCCTCCCTCCCTACCCCCCAGCTCCTGGCGGGACACCCACCTGCATTCCCGGAGGCGGGGGGTCCCGGCGCACCAGCAGCCGGATCTCCTGCTGGTGAGACAGCAGGGCCATCACTGCCTCCTGGTGGGTGGCGTGTCGCAGGTCGATGCTGTTCACCTCCAGGATACGGTCTCCAACCTGCAGCCCAGCCCGAGCAGCCAGTCCATCCGCGATCACCTGCGGCCATAGCAGAGGGGTCAGGGGGCAGTGCAGGGTCAGGGCAACATGGGGGCGGGGCAGAGGAACGAGGGGGCAGAGAGAGTAGTGTATCCCTCCCCACCATCCCGACACACAGCCCATTCCTCCCCGCACACGGCCCATCCATCCCCGCTGTCCTGGTCCAACTGTCCCCCTCCCCACCCCCGGCCGGCCGGCAGCAGCAGGGAGGTGTGACCGGTTTACCTTTGAGATGAAGACGCCGGGTTCGTGGATGCCGAAGGGGTGACTGGCGTGGTCGCTGCCCCCAACGATGCTGAGTCCCAGCGGGCCGCCCGTCTTCAGCAGGGTCACCTCCTGTGGGCAGACATGGGGGAGGGGTCAGCAGCACCCACCCATCCGAGGGACACATTCCGATGGTTGTCACTGCACACACCCCGCAACACCCCCAACCATCCCATCACCCCAGGGTGTTACCGCACCCCTCCTCCCCCTGCACCCCCCCCCCAACATCCCATCACCCCAGGGGGACTGTGTCACCCACTCCCCCATCCTGCCCCCTCTCAACTGTCACATCACCCCAGGGTGTCACTGGCCCTCCCTCCCTGCAACCCCTCATCCAAAAACAGGGGTCAGACCCCGTCACTCCTCCCCTCCCACAGGGCCCCCCTCACGCCCCCACCACCCCCATTAACCCTCCCAACAGGTCTACCCCCCCTGCTGCCCCCTTGTCCCACCACTCTCTCCTCCCCCTCCCCCTCGTCCCTTCCCACCCTCTCCCCCTCGTCCCTCCTCATCCCCCTCCCCCTCGACCCAATCCCCCTCCCCATCCCCCTCGTCCCTCCCCATCCAAAAACAAGGGTCAGACCCCGTCACTCCTCCCCTCCCACAGGGTCCCCCCTCACCCCCCCCACCACCCCCCCAACAGGTGTACTCCCCCCCCCGCTGCCCCCTTGTCCTACCCCTTTCTCCTCACCCTCGTCCCTCCCCACTCCCCTCCCCCTCGACCCTCCCAATCCCCCTACCCCTCGGCCCTCCCCATCCCCCCTCGTCCCTCCCTATCACTATTCCCCCTCCCCCCCAATACCCCTGCCCCCACCCTCAGTGCGACAGACCTCGCTGGTCTCCCCGTCAGTTCCCGGCCCGTTGCTCTCACCTCCACGGGGTACAGGTCCTCGGTGCCCAGGTGGTTGTGTGGGGTGTCCTGGGTGGGGGTGTCCGGCTGGTGGGGGTGTCCCGGCGGGGGTGGGGATGGAGCCCGGGCTGGCAGGGTGGGAGAGCCACTGGCCGGCAGCAGCCCGTCTGCAGGCTGCTCAGGGTCTGACACCTCGCGCTCTACTATCATGGTGATGATGGGTGCTGTGCCTGTAAGCAGCGCTACTGCCTGGTCATGCCTGGCTTCTGCCATCTCTACCCCATTGATCTGCAAACACCCGCAAACGTCCAGTCAGTTCAGAACAGCCCCAGCACGTCCCATCACAGCCCCCACCCCACCACAGCCCCCACCCCAGGAGAAGCACGCCAGCTCAGCAGGCCTGACCACACACCCCAGCCGAAGCCGCGACATCAAGGAGCACATAGCAGCAGGGAGAGAGGGTCAGAAACTCCACACCCCACTGGTCCACCCAGCACTGTACTGAGGGGGATGAACAGAGTGGAAGGGGCAGTACTGAGCAAGGGTCACACTGTGGGAGGGGCGGTATTGAGGGAGGGTCCCACTGAGGGAGGGGCAGTACTGAGGGAGGGTCCCACTGAGGGAGGGGTGGTATTGAAGGGGGGGCGGTACTGAGGGAGGGTCACACTGTGGCTGGGGTGGTACTGAGGGGGCGGTACTGAGGGAGGGTCACTGTGGGAGGGGTGGTATTGAAGGGGGGGGTGGTACTGAGGGAGGGTCACTGTGGGAGGGGTGGTATTGAAGGGGGTGGTACTGAGGGAGGGTCACACTGTGGGAGGGATGGACTGAGGGAGGGTCACACTGTGGGAGGGATGGACTGAGGGAGGGTCACACTGTGGGAGGGGCGGTAGGGAGGGTCACATCGAGGGAGGGGTGGTACTGAGGGAGGGTCACACTGAGGGAGGGTCACAGTGAGGGAGGGCTGTGACAGACAGTACAGGACTCCCTGTGACCATCACCCTCCCAGACCAGTGTGCATACTTTTGGGGAGATGGCGCTTCACGGAAAGCAACAGCAGTTGTGACACCGCAGTTGGCTCAGCGGGGCGGCAGAGGTGGAGAATGACCAGGTGAGCTGTAGGGGGAGGGGACCCATAAGTGATGGGGGCAGACCCTGGTGTGGTCGTGAACACCATCTCAAATGGGGTGCTGCCTCCCTGGTGCCAGGGTCTCGGGGTGGCTGCAGGACACTCAGAACGGGGAGGGTGATCAGGCAGCAATTGTGGGACGGGCTGGTGCTAACAAAGAAAGAGGGGTGAGCTCCAACAGGTAAAAGGTTAAAGAGCAGGACCGCTGCGGTTTCAATCTGCAACGCCATGTGCTGGTGAGCACAGGAATAGGAGGATAGGTCAGATCAATGTGTGTTACAGGCATGGTTCAAGAGCGAGGGCTTTAGATTCTTGCAACACTGGGACCTTTGGAGAAGGTGGGACCTGCAGACCTTATCCTTGCAGGGACATGACACTGCTGGAGAGGCTTTAAGGGATTTATTGGAATGGTTACAGGAATGAGGGGTTTCGGTTATGGAGTTAGACTGGAGAAGCTGGGGCTTTCTGCCGGGAGCTCAGAAGGTTGAGGAGAGGTGGACAAGATCAGGCTTGGTTCAGAGCGGTCAGTGCTGTTCCCATTGGTGGACGGTTCATGGATCAAAGGACATGGATTAAAATCGTGGGCCAAGGTAAAAGGAGGGAGACAAGGCATGGTGAGGGTCTGGAGCTCAGCGCCCGAGGGTGCTGGGTGAGTCAGGGTCTTCAGAAAGGAAATTAAAGCAGCAAATCAGGGGGCACAGGGAGAAACAGAGCGACCACTTCAGATCAAAGACCTCTCAGAAGTTAGAACACAAGAAAATAGGAGCAGGAGTGGGCCCTCAGGCTTGCCCCAGCACCCACAATTCCTCAAACTTTCCAATATTTATCTCTCTGCAGTATTAGGCAGGAGCTGGGTTGGGTGGATTGGGCCAGTCCACGTCGGACATGTGGGGGTTGTTTAAAGCCAGCTCGTCGGAATTTCAGGACCAACATGTTCCCGTCAGGAAGAAAGATGAGGATGGCAAGGTTCGGGAACCTTGGATGATGAGAGAGGTTTCAAATTTACTCAAAAAGAAAAAGATTACGGGAGGTTTTGAGAGGTGAAAACAGGCAGGGCCTTTGGAAATATAAAGGAAGCAGCAGAGATCTTAAACAGGGCATCAAGGGGCTAAAAGGGGCCATGAAATGTCCCTGACAAGTAGGATTGGAGAGAATCCCAAGGCATTTTATACATATATTAAAAACAAGAGAGTAACTAAGGAGAGGGTACGCCCAGTCAAGGCCAAAGGAGGGAATTTATGTGGGCAAGGTACAAAATGAGTACCTTGCATCAGTATTCACCAAGGAGGATATGGAGGATAGCGAGATCAGGGGTGTGCTGATATCCGAGGGCATGTTGTATCAAGAAGGAAGTGGTGATGGGGTTCTTGAAGAGCATCAAGATGGATGTCCCCAGGGCCTGAGGAGATCTATCCCAGGTTATTGAGAGGCAAGACAGGAGATTGCTGGGACATTGACGAAGATTGTTGTGTTCTCTCTCGCCACAGGCAAGGTCCCGGGGGACTGGAGAGTCGCTAGTGTTGTTCCTCTGTTTGAGAGGAGCAATAGAGACAAACCCGGGCTCTACAGGCCGGTGAGCCTTGTGTCTGTGCTAGGGAAATTACTGGAGAGGATTCTTAAGGATAGCACAGACTTATTAGGGATAGTCAGCATGGCTTTGTGTGGGAAGGTCATGGTTTACAAACTGGATTGAGGTTTTGAGGAGGTGACAAAGATGATGGATGAGGGCAGGGCAGTGGACGTTGCCTACATTGACTTTAGTAAAGATTTCACCAAGTTCCCACATGGTAGGCTGATGCAGAAGATGAAGGCACGTGGCAAAGGATTAGCTTAATTAGCAGTCATTAGCTTAATTAGTTTGACTCAACATGATGGGCTGAAGGGCCTGTTCCTGTGCTGTACTGTTCTATATTCTATGTGATCCATGGAGATTATACATCGGGTTCAAAATTGGCATGGCCATAGAAAACACGGTAGTTTCTCTGACTAGTGGTCCTCCCTCAGTACCACCCCTTGGTGCTGGGGTCCCTGTGAGTCAAATGAAAATATAGCTGGACCGATTAGTAAGTTTGCAGACACAAAAATTAGTGGAGCTGTGGATGTGAGGAAGGTTGTCAAAGGAGACAGCAGGATGTAGATCAGTTGGAAATATGGGCAGAGAAATGGCAGATGGAGTTTAATCCGGACAAGTGTGAGATGTTGCACTTTGGGAGGTCAAATGTAAGAGGAAAGTATACAGTGAATAGCAGGTTCCTTAGGAGTATTGTACAGAGAGATTTTGGGGTGCAAGTCCACAGCTCCCTGAAAATGGTAACATAGATTGATGGGGTGGGAAAGAAGGTGTTTGGCACGCTTGCCTTCATCGCTTGGGCTATTGAGTACAAAAGTCAGGAAGTCATGTTGCAGCTGTATAAAACTTCGGTGAGCACACTTAGAATATTGTGTGCAGTTCTGGCCCCCCTGTTACAGGAAGGATGCAGAGGCTTTGGAGAGGGTGCAGAAGAGGTTCCCCAAATTGCTGCCCGGATTAGAGGGCATGTGCTATGAGAGGTTGGACAAACTTGGGTTGTTTTCTCTGGAGCGGCAGAGGCTGAGGGGAGACCTGATAGAGGTTTATAAAATTATGAGAGACATAGATAGGATAGATAGTGACCCAGGGTCAAAATGTCAAATACCGGAGGGTATAGCTTTAAGGTAAGAGGGGGTAAGTTTGAAAGGGATGTGCGGGGTACGTTTTTTTTACAGAGAGATAGGTGCCTGAAGAGGTGCTGGAAGCAGATACAATAGTGGCGTTTAAGAAGCATTTAGACAGGCAGATGAACATGCAGGGAATGGAGGGATTCAGACCATATGCAGGCAGATAGGTTTAGATTAATTTAGCATCATGATCAGCAGGGACATGGTGAGCCAAAACGCCTGTTCCTGTGCTGTACTGTTCTGTGTTCTACATTCCAAGTGTGGCCCAACCAATGTGTTGTACAGCTGCAACATGATGTCCCAGTTATTATACTCAATACCCCTGCCTATGGAGGCAAGGAAGCTAAACGCCTTTTTCACTACCCTGTCCACTTGTATCGCCATTTTCAGGGAGCTATGAACTTATACTTGGAGGCCTGTTTGTACTTCAGCGCTGCCAAGGTCCCTGCCATTGACTCTCTATGTCTGGCCAGCATTAGATGACCCAAGATGCAATACCTTACACTTGTCTGGATTAAGTTCCATCTGCCAGCACTCTGCCCAACTTTCCAGCTGATCCATGTGCTGCTGTATCATCAGGCAATGATCCTCACTATCTACAACTCCACCAATCTTTGTGTCTTCAGCAAACTTACTTATTAGACACAGACATTCTCATCCAAGTCATTTATGAATGTGATAAACGACACAGGTCCCAACACCAATCCTGGGGTACACGACTGGTTACAGATTTCAAGCCTGCCTGAGAAACACCCCTCCACCACCAGCCTCTGCTTCCCATCACCAAGCCAAGTTTGCCATGTGCCCTAACCTTCTGGACCAGACTATGTGGACCACCTTGCCTTCATCATAACCTCCTCCAAAGGCTCAGTCAGACTTGTGAGGCAGGATTTCCCAAAACCACGCTGACCCTCCCCAATCAGCCCCTGCCTTTCTCAGTGATCACAAGTCCAATCCCAAAGAAATTATCCAATACTTTTCCTACTGACACAAGGCTCACCAGCCTGATTCTTGCCACCCTTCTTGAATATGGGAACAACATTAGCCACCCTCCGTTCTTCCGGTACCTCACCCGTGGCTAACAATGATGCAAAAATCTGTCAGAGGCCCAGCAATCCCCTCCCTTGGTTCCCATAACAGCCTGGGATATATTTCATCAGGCCCTGGCGGTGTCGTGTAACAATATCTCCAACACTTCTGCCATCCCGACACACGTCCCAGACAATCAGTGTACACCTCCCGAACTCCATCATCCCATCCTCCTCACTGGTGAATACTGATGCAAAGTATTCATCCAGGACCCAACTCACATCCGCCGGCTCCACACACACCCCTCTGTTCCCTGAGAGAACATATCCTTCCCTCACTAACCTCTTGCTTCTAATGCATTTATTTAGAATTCTCTGATTCTGTTTGCCAGGGCCACATCTTCTCCCCTTTCAGCCCTCAAGATCTCTCCAATATCCTCCAAAACATCAGTTAGCTGAACGAGTCAGGACTGCCGAGGTTGTGACTGGCACCGTGGGAGCTCCCCCATCAGCTGGGATTGGAACCTCTCTCCAGGACAATCGTCCAGCCCCGGGTGCCAGCCTCAGGGAGTAAACCACAGCTATTACACACTGTGAACAACAGAGGACCGCAAAACCACAGGGACCCTCTCCACAGTGCTATCCCTGAGAATGTCACAGGGACCTTCCCCACAGTGCTGCTCCCTCACACAGGAGAGAATGTCCACAGGGACCCTCCCCACAGTGCTGCCCCCTGAGAACATCCACAGGGACCCTCCCCACAGTGCTGCTCCCTCACACAGGAGAGAATGTCCACAGGGACCCTCCCCACAGTGCTGCCCCCTGAGAACATCCACAGGGACCCTCTCACAGTGCTGCCCCCTGAGATGAGACAATGTCCACAGGGACCCTCCCCACAGTGCTGCCCCCTGAGAACATCCACAGGGACCCTCCCCACAGTGCTGCCCCCCGAGATGAGACCACGTGCACAGGCAGACCTGACTGGTCCGTTCCCACAAACTCACAGACTGGGGAGTGCGTGCCTGACCAGCAGCAGACCCCAGGCTCTTGCACAGAACACACTGGAACCATGAATGGCCTCGGAAAGGTTAGTACCCAGCAGAGGAGGGCTCACGAGGAGATTGCAGAGAGAGCTGGCGTAGAGCAGACAGAAGCCACCACTGACCACACAGTAACAGCCCTTACAACCGGCCGCTGTGCTGGTAACCCATGCTGTTAACCAGGCCAGCGTATTAACTTCAGAAACCCACCACCACAGAGATGTCAGCCACATGCAGGTGAGGGAGAGGAGGGAGTGAATCCGTCACTGTGCAGAGGAACAGTTAGCAAACACGCGGGGGACGGCTGAAAGGGAAAGTTGTGGTCAGTAACCAGAGAGAGAGGGAGGTCCCGGGGAAATGGGGCCATCGCCAGACATCGCGGGGACAGCGGCTGGGCATGGAGCGCGGCCCCTCCCCCACCACACTCCTCTGCACCACCCCACCTCGGTGCACCGTCCCGTCACACCTCTCCCCCGCACTGTCCCGTCCCATTCCATCCCCTGCACCATCCCGTCCCGCCCCTCCCCCGCACTGTCCCGTCCCGTCACGCCCTTCCCCCGCACCGTCACGCCCCTCTCCCACACTGCCCCGTCCCATCCCCTGCACCGTCCTGTCACGCCCGTCCCCCGCACCGTCCTGTCACGCCCCTCCCCCGCACTGTCCCGTCCCATCCCCTGCACCGTCCCGTCACGCCCCTCCCCCGCACCGTCCCGTCACGCCCCTCCCCCGCACCGTCCCGTCACGCCCCTCCCCCGCACCGTCCCGTCCCGCCTCTCCCCCGCACCGTCCCGTCACGCCCCTCCCCCGCACCGTCCCGTCACGCCTCTCCCCCGCACCGTCCCGTCACGCCTCTCCCCCGCACCGTCCCGTCACGCCCCTCCCCCTACACTGTGGAGCATCTGCAGGTTTCTGGATTCTTGTTGCTGCCTGCCGCCGGTGAGGGGAGCAGGGTGGAGGGTGGAGGGGGTGTGGTGGGAGGGAGGTTTCATCACTTACTGAGATCACACGGTCCCCGACTCGCAGAATGCCGTCCCGGTGTGCACAGCCGCCCTCTGCCAACCGGGAGATAAAGATGGCCTGTAACACACATGGCCCGCATTACACACCACGTTACACAGCCCGCGTTACACACACAGCCCGCGTTACAAACACAGCCTCACACGGCCTGCGTTACACACACGGCCTGTGTTACACACACAGCCCACGTTACCCACACAGCCACACACAGCCGCGTTGCACACACGGCCTCACATACAGCTTGTGTCACCCACTCGGCCTGCGTAGCCTGTGTCTCTCTCTCTCACACACAGAGCCTGTGTCTCTCTCTCTCTCACACACACACAGAGCCTGTGTGTCTCTCTCTCTCACACACACACACAGAGCCTGTGCCTCTCTCTCACACATACACAGCCTGTGTGTCTCTCTCACACACACACAGAGCCTGTGTGTCTCTCTCACACACACACAGAGCCTGTGTGTCTCTCTCACACACACACAGAGCCTGTCTCTCTCTCACACACACACACAGAGCCTGTCTCTCTCACACACACACAGAGCCTGTCTCTCTCACACACACACAGAGCCTGTCTCTCTCACACACACACACAGAGCCTGTCTCTCTCACACACACACACAGAGCCTGTCTCTCTCACACACACACACAGAGCCTGTCTCTCTCACACACACATACAGAGCCTGTCTCTCTCACACACACACAGAGCCTGTCTCTCTCTCACACACACACAGAGCCTGTCTCTCTCTCACACACACACAGCCTGTCTTTCTCACACACAAACACACACATAGAGACTGTGTGTCTCTCTCTCACTCACACACCCACACAGCCTGTGTCTCTCTTTCTCTCACACACAGAGCCTGTGTCTCTCTCTCTCTCTCACACACACACACACAGAGCCTGTCTCTCTCTCACACACACAGCCTGTCTGTCTCTCACACACACACACAGAGCCTGTCTCTCTCTCACACACCCACAGAGCCTGTGTCTCTCTCTCTGTCACACATACACACACACACACACACACACACAGAGCCTGTGTGTCTCTCTTTCTCTCTGTCTCTCGCACACACACACAGCCTGTGTCACCCTCAGGGGCCCACAGTGAGCAGGGGCAGACTCACCGTGTCTCCTGCTTTGTAGGGTGTGGATCCCTTGCCACCCGCGATGCTGAATCCCAGCCCTTTCTCATCGCGCACCAGTGACGTGGAGTACCGCTCACGCATGGCCCCTGCTGTCGACTCCTCCACAAACCGGCGCCCTGCGCGGCGATCCCGTGGGGCGTAGTCATCCTCAGGCCGCAGGGGGGTGACAGTGATGGCGTTCTCTGGCTCCACCATCCTCTCCCGCAGGACAGCCATGGTCACCAGGCCCCCCGAACTCCGCAATGCCTCCACTGCCTTGTGGTGCTCTGCGTCTTGCAGGCACACCCCGTTCACCTGGACAGGAGGAGGCGTGTCAGTAATGCAGTGACCGGGGAGGGCACCAGCACCACCTGCGCTGTCTGACAGCTTCACTCGCCCGATGTGGACGGATCTAACACTAACACAAGCGGTGTTGTAGACAGGGCGATCTTGATCAGCTGGGTAAGTGGGCCAAGGACGGCAAATGGAGTTTAATTTGGATGCGTGAGGTGTTGCATTTTAGGGAGACAAATGAGGGTAGGACTGTGAGCGGCAGGGCCCTGGGGAGTGTTGTAGAACAGGGAGACCTAGGAGTACAAGTACATGGTTCCCTGAAAGTGGCGTCGCAGGAAGACAGGGTGGTGAAGAAGGCTTTTAGCACGCTGGCCTTCATCAGTCAGGGCACTGAGTACAGAAGTTGGAATATTGTGTACAGTTTTGGTCACCCTGCTGTGGGAAGGATGACAATGAGCTGGAAAGAGTGCAGAGGAGATTTACAGGGATGTTGCCGGGACTCGAGTTATGGTAGAGGTTGAGCAGGTTGGGACATTTAATTGGAGGGTACGAGAATGAGGGGTGATCTTACAGAGGTGTATAAAATCATGAGGGGCATCGATAGGGTGAATGCACACAGTCTGTTTCCCAGAGTTGGGGAATCAAGAACTAGAGGGCACAGGTTTAAGATGTGAGGGGAGATTTAATAGGAACACGAGGGGAAACTTTTTCACCCAGAGGGTGGTCCGTATGTGGAACAAGCTGCCAGGGGAAGTGATTGAGGCAGGTACATTAACACCTTCTAAAAGACACTTGGACAGGTCCATGGACCGGAACAGTTTAGAGGGATTTGGGTCAAACATGGGCAAACGGGACGAGCTTGGATGGGCACCTTGGTCGGCATGGACCAGTTGGGCCGAAGGGCCTGTGACGTGCTGTGACTCGATGACCTGATCAGCCATCTCCAGCCAGCCAGCCAGTGATCTCCTCTGTCAGACGGCCAGAACCCTCCGTCCACAGGACAGTAACTGCTCAAACACCAAGTATATTCTAGGCTGAGACCGAGATACCTTTGGACAGCAGGGGCATCGAGGATTATAGGGAAGTGTAACAGAAACATTAGCTGCTTCTTTTTGCCCTGGGATGCCTGATCTGCTGAGTGGTTCCAGCATATGAGTGTAGGCCCTGCTTCACCTCTCCTCCGACATCAGCCAGACCAGGAATCTCTGTGGTGAGCATTCACTGCACTCCCTGACCTGCAGTGTCTCCTTCCTCAGCTAGGAAGACCAGACTCCCAATACAAGATTCTGGATGTGTCCTCACCAGGATGCTGCACATGAGAACACAGAACAGGCCCTTTGGCCCACCATGTTGTGCTGAACTAATTAAACTAGTAATTAACTGCCTAACTAAAGTAATCCCTCCTCCATTCCCTGCACATTCACGTGCTTGTTTTAACAGCCTCTGAAACCTCTCTATTGTATCTGCCTCCACCCCCATCCCTGGCAGCACATTCCAGGTACCCACCACTCTCTGTGTAAAAAAACTTGCCCCGCACATCTTCTTTGAACTTTCCCCTCTCACCTTAAATGCATGCCCTCTGGTATTAGACATTTCAACCCTGGGGAAAAGATACCAGCTGTCTACTCTGTCTGTGCCCCTCATAATCTTATAAACTTCTGTCAGGTTTGCCCTCAGCCTCCGCTGCTCCAGAGAAAACAACACAAGTTTGTCCAACCTCTCCCTATAGCTCATGCCCTCTAATCCAGGCAGCATCCTGGTGAACCTATTCTGCACCCTCTCCAAAGCCTCCAGATCCTTCCTGGAATGCGGCGAGCAGAACTGAATACAACACTCCAGATGGGGCCTAACCAGAGTTTTATAAAGCTGCAACATAACTTCCTGACTCTTGAACTCAATGCCTCAACTAATAAAGGCAAGAATGCCATAAGCCTGCTTTACTGCCCTATCAGGATATACCACCTTACACTTACCTTATACCATCCTAATCACTAGCTCTAGCTGCATGTTAACATTGAGGACAAGGACATCGGGGTCCTCCCAACACCAACACTGGTCAGTCTCTCCCTGCTGTACTATCAGTGTTGGTCCACTCACGACCTGCAGCGGACCCAGTCTGGCAGCAGTGTCCTTCGGCAGTGGTGGTGATACCAAACCCCCCAGTGATGGACACTGAAGTCCCCACCCAGAGTACATCCTGTGTCCTCGCTGCTTTCAGGGCTGCTTCCACGTGTTGCTCAACGTGGGGGGCACTGATCCATCAGCTGAGGGAGGATGGTGGGCGGTAATCAGCGGCAGGTGTCCATCCCCATGTCTGGCCTGGTGCCCTGAGACTTCATGGGGTCTGGAGTCAACAGTGAAAGCTCCGAGGGGTTCCCGGTGAGGGCACTACCCTGGCACTGTGACGCGCGCCCTCCAGCCCAACTCACCTCCAGCAGCTTATCTCCCACTCGCACTCCTGCCTGAGCCGCGGGCCCCTCCTCCGATACCCGGGAGATGAAGATTCCCTGGAACACACGGACAAGTGGTTGAAGGTACTCCAGGTGTGAACAACCCCGGTTACTCAGCCCTCACGGTGACCACAGTGTGGCTGTCCCAGCTCCCTAACACTGGGATGGTGTGACCCCTCAACCGTCACAACCCTGAACAACCCCCCAGACATGGGGTGGGGGGGCAGCGGGGAGGGGTCAGCAGTCACACCGCCTTACATGACTGCACCCACCGCAGGAGAGCCATTACTGGGGGCTGGTGGAGGAGAGGGACAGAAGGGGGAGATGGTGGGGAGGGGAGAGACAAGGGGGGAAAACGGTGGAGACAAGGGGAGGGGGGAGATAGGGGAGACAGTGGAGACGGGAAAGTGGAATGATGGGGGTGAATGAATGGGAGGAAATACACAGTTGAGTGGGGAGGGGGCGGGAGGGAGGGAGAGAGGGGACGGAGTGGGGGGGGGAGAGGGAGGGGGAGAGGGGAGAAGGGGGAAAGGGGGAGGGGGGAGTGGGGAGGGGCAGTGGGAGGGGGAGTGTGGGAGAGGAGGAGGGGTGGGGAGAGGAGGAGGGTTGGGGAGAGGAGGAGGGTTGGGGAGGGGAAGAGGACAGGGCGGGGTGTGGGAGGGAGGGTGGGAGGGAGTGACTGGATGGGGAGGTGGAGAGGAACGGGGACGGGAGGGCGAGGAGAGCGGGAGGGAGGACAGAGATGGGAAGGGTGACGGAGTGGGGATGGGAGTAAGAGGAGTGGAGTGGGAGGGTAGGGGCAGTGGGGAGGGGGTGTGGGAGGGGGAGTGGGGAGGGGAACACATTCCATCGGGGCACTGAGGGCAGCTTACCTCGTCCTCGCCCTTGTAGGGGGTGGAGCCCTTGCCCCCGGCGATGCTGATGCCCAGACCTCCTGTCTGCCGGTGTATGGTCAGTGTGAGCTACAGGCACAATGGCAGCAGGTTAGTACGGTCACCCCATCCGCACACGGAGCTACACAACACAGCCACGGGCTGCACATGCCCCACACACTCATCTCACACAGCCCACACTCACACGCAGCCCACACGCCACACACGCAGCCCACACGCCCGAATCTGTCTCAGGCCCACACTCACACAATCCCCATGACCCACCAGGTCACACTCAGCCCACTTACCCCACACTTGCCTCTCACCCACACTCCCCACGCCCAGATCACACACACACACACACCCAGATCTCACTCACACACACCCAGATCTCACTCACACACACACACAGCCAGATCACACACACACACCCAGATCTCACACACACACACACACACACACCCACCCAGATCACACACACACCCAGATCACACACACACCCAGATCACACACACACACACACCCCATGATGTGCAGCCACTTACACACATCACACAAAGCTGACACACCCACCCAATTCCACAGCCCTGGAGACAAACACATAAAAGTGAGGCCACTGCTCACGACGCAGTTCGCAATGGCTGATGCACTGAACCATCTGTGTTCCATTCACAATCCCCCCCCCCCCCCCATCCCACCCTGCACCAACCCACCTCTGGCTCCAGGACCTTCTGAGAGGGTGGGGAGGGGGGTGAGGACAGAGATCCATCATTTCCAGCAACCCCTGCCCCAGCACTGCTCCCCACATCACACACAGCAGTTTCAGTTTGTGCTCAGGTGCCAGACCCCATTCCAACACAGAGAAACAGTTCCCCACAGCCACTCTCACATTACACAGCTCCACCTCATCACTGACTGTGCACAGAGTGGTCCGAGGGGGCAAACAGGTGGGAATGCACAGTGTTTGGAGATAGTCAGTGTCCAATCCCGGGTCTGTGTCCGGAGATGGTCAGTGTCTGGTCCCGGGTCAGTGCCCGGGGATGGTCAGTGTCTGGTCCCGGGTCAGTGCCCGGGGATAGTCAGTGTCCAGTCCAGGTCAGTGTCCGGTCCCGGGTCAGTGTCTGGGGACACTCAGTCTCCAGAGATGGTCAGTGTCCAGTTCTAGGTCAATGTCCAGTCCCAGGTCAGTATCCAGAGACCGTCAGTGTCCATCCCTGGTCAGTGCCCGATCCCAGGTCAGTGTCCTGTCCCGGGTCAGTGTCTGGGTACGCTCAGTCTCCAGAGATGGTCAGTGTCCAGTTCTAGGTCTATGTCCAGTCCCAGGTCAGTATCCGGTCCCGGGTCAATATCCAGAGACCGTCAGTGTCCATCCCTGGTCAGTGCCCGATCCCGGGTCAGTGTCCGTGGATGGTCAGTGTCTGGGGACGCTCAGTCTCCAGAGATAGTCAGTGTCCAGTCCTGGGTCAACGTCCAGTCCAGGCTCAGTACCTGGTCCTGGGTCAGTCCGTGGATGGTCAGTGTCCTGGGTCAGTGTCCAGAGACTGTCAGTGCCCAGCCCTGGTCAGTGTCCGATCCCAGGTCAGTATCCGTGGATGGTCAGTTTTTGGTCCTGGGTCACTGGAGATGTTTAATGTCCAGATATGGTCAGTGCCCAGTACCAGTTCAGTGTCCAGTCCCAGGTCGGTGTTTGGGGATGGTCAGTGTCCGGTGCCGGATCAGTGTCCGTGATGGTCAGTGTCCGGTCCCGGGTCAGTATCCATGTATGGTCAGTGTCTGGTCCTGGGTCAGTGTCAGTGGACGGTCAGTGTCCGGTCCTGGGTCAGTGTCCATGGATGGTCAGTGTCTGGTCCTGGGTCAGCGTCCAGTCCTGGGTCAGCATCCATGGATGGTCAGTGTCTGGTCCCAGGTCAGTGTCTGTGATGGTCAGTATTCAGTCCCGGGTCAGTGTCTGCGGAGAGACAGTGTATGGTCTCGGGTCAGTGTCTGGTCTCGGGTCAGAGTCCGTGATGGTCAGTGTCCAGTCCCGGGTCAGTGTCTGGGGACAGTCAGTGTCCTGTCCCAGATCAGTGTCCGTGGATGGTCAGTGTCCAGTCCTGGGTCAGTGTCCGTGGGTGGTCAGTGTCAGTGTCCGGTCCTGCATCAGTGTCCAGTCTCGGGTCAGTCCGCTCCTGAGTCAGTGCCTGGGGATGGTCAGTATCTGGTACTGGGTCAGTGTCCGGTCCCAGGTCAACGCCTGGGGTTGGTCAGTGTTTGGTCCTAGGTCAATGTCCAGTCCTGGGGCAGCAGGGTGAATTGGAGTCATTGTTATACAGCATGGAAACAGGCCCTTCAGCCCGATTCGTCCATGCCCACCAAGCTAGTCCCATTGCCAGAGTTTGGCCCATCTCTCTCTGAACCTTTCCTATCCACGTAGCGGTGGAAATGTTATAATTCTACCCACCTCTACCGCTTCCACTGGTAGCTCGTTCCACACACCCACCACCCTCTGAGTGAAAAACCTGCCTCCCCTCCCCGATCCCTTTTAAATCTTTCCCCTCTCACCTTAAATCCACATCGGCTAGTTTCACTCACCCATCCTGGGGGAAACATTGTGACCATCCACCTGATCTGCACCCCTCATGATTTTATAAACCTCTGTAAGGTCACCCCTCAGCCTTCTCTGCTCCAGGGAAAACAGCCCCAGCCCGTCCAGTCCCTCCCTGTAACTCAAACGCTTCAGTCCCAACAACTTCCTTGCAAATCATTTCTGTGCCCTTTCCAGCTTAATGACATCCTTCCTATAGCTGGGCGACCAGAACCGTACACAGTACTCCAAGTGTGGTCTCACCAACATCTTGTACAGCTGTAACATGACATCCCAACTCCTGCACTCAATGCCCAGATTATGAAGGCAAGTGTGCCAAACAGTTTCTTCACCACCCTATCTACTTGTGATGCTACTTTCAGGGAACTATGTACCTGTACCCCAAAGTCTTTCTGTTCTACAACGCTCCCCAGGTGACCCTGCCATTCACTGTGTATATCCTGCCCTGGTTTAACTGCCCAAAATGCAAGACTTCCACAGGGCCCTGCAGAATATGGGAATCTGTACCTGACGGACAAGTGAGAGAAGAGTTGATGTAACAAAACACGGTTTAATTAATGTTTGGTTTGGCAGAAGGTGGAGCAGATTGAGATTGCCTGGTTTTTCAGGAGTCTCCGTTACCACAGTGGACCACAACCTTTGTGTACAAATGTGACAGCTCCATCAGGGTGCAAGGCCAACTAATTCTTACAATGGTCACCAGTGGAACGGAGGCAGAGACAGAGAACAGGGCTGGTGAATGTGTGCCACTTGAGACTGGCTGGTAAATGCTGCCATTCAGTTTACAGTGCAGGGAACCCCTCAGATAGGGGAAGGGTCTGAGCTGCTCCCTCCACTACGGCAAGGCTGTTGTCCTGCAGCTGGACAGTGAGACAGTGAGCATAGCTGACTGACCTCACAGGAACAACTCAAGCAAAATCAGGTGGGGAGGCAGGAGAGGAATGGGGGCAGGTTTAACACCCTGACCAAAGGGGACAGCCCCCAAAACCAGGCACCACTCACTGTGAACGCTGAACGTTGTGATGAAAGGTCAGTGAAATGTTAGCAGTTTCTCTCCCCACAGATTCTGCCAGACCTGCTGTTTCTAGTACTTTCTCCTATTTCAGAGAGAGAGAGAGAGAGAGAGAGAGAGGGAGGGAGGGAGAGAGAGAAGGAAAGAGGGAGGGGGTAGAGGGGTGGGGGGGGGAGATGGGGAGGGGAAGTGAGAGGGTGCAGTTGGTATCTGGAAGGAGCTGCCAGAGGTGGTGGTGGAGGCAGGAACAGTCACATCTGGACAGGGACTAGAGGGGTATGGAATTACTGTGGGTGTGGGAGAACAAGTTACACTGTGAAATTATCTCAGGGATTTTGGCAAGTTTTCCACAGTGAAGGTCAATGCAAAAAATGTATTTAATATATGTGCCATTTCTTTGTTTGCTGTTATTAATTCAGCAGCCTTGTTTTCAAGATAGCTGTGAATAAATTGAACACAGAGGTTATTCCCACTCTGCCTCATACATTACTGCTATCCTAGGATATATGAGCTGACGGCTCCTGTTATCATCGCCCTATGGCTTTTGAACCTCTCTGTAATTTCCCAGCCACTTGCTGCTGTGTCCTTCCCAATGGAGCTCCCAGGCGGGTAATCACACCCCTAATGTTTTGCCCAGATCGCACAGACTCTCTCCTTCCCCATCACAGACATCTTCTCTCCCGAAGTGCAATATTTTCCTAATCCATACTGCCACCCGATCCATCTGCCCTCATCACCCTACCTTCTCCACCTATCACCGCACACTCCTCCCCACCCCCTTCCCCTTACTCCAGGCTCCACCCTCTATCAGATTCCATCATCTTCAGCCCTTTGTCCCTTCCACCTATCACTTCCCAGCTTCAAGCACCATTCCCACTCTCCCCTCCTCACCTGCCTATCACCCCCCCCTCACCTGGATCCACCTGTCAGCCGCCAGCTCCGCTCCAACCTTCCCCCCCACCGACTATCTCTCTTCTTTCTTCCATCCAGTTGAAGGGTCACGACCCGAAACATCCACTGTCCATTTCGCCCCACAGATACCGCCTGACCCACTGAGTTCCTCCAGCATCTTGCTCCACGTTCAGCATCTGCAGCCTCCTGTGTCTCCCTCCTTCCCTTCCTCCAATACATCCAGCTGTATTAGTTCCCAGTCATTCCTTTCCTAGCCAGGTCTCTGCTATTGTCACCTGGTTCCCAAAGTGAATCACACATTCTGTCTCATCCCCACTGCAGTGGCTACCCAGCTGCTTCCAAGCTCAGTAATCATGAGCTTCAGCTCAGCTGGAGGGGACTCCTGAACACAGTGTGCCAGGAGGAGGAGTGGAGGTCCGGATCCCAGGACCTGCTGCGCTGTTTACTCTCCTCATGGCTCATCGGCTCCATATCCAAGGGGGTGTGGTGTACAGACACGGGTGACCCCGCATTACCGGGGCTTTACGTTCTGCGCAAGCTGAGAAATGCAAGTTGACAAAGATAAATGAATTCTGCATTTTCTTAATTTGCTTTTTTCACACGAATTCTGAGAGTGAATTTTGTTCCGTTTCTCATATGTTTTGTGTAGTGATTTGTGAATTCTGTGAGGGCAAATTTCCAAGACCTGAATGGCTGTATCATTGAGTACAGGCCGTAACGCAGGGTCACCTGCACTGACATAGAATGACCCAGCCTGGTCCCAGCAGGGACAGTTGTGTGCACCAAAGGTCCGGGCAACACAAGCACATTATTGACCAGGCTAATGGACTGGTCCAGCAGCAGTGGGCAAAGGGGAGGAGAACTGCGACAGAATCCAATGGGTGTGGTGAGGATCTGGCAGGATCTGAACTGTAACACAAACAGCCGTATATCAAAGTCTGTTACTAGCACAAAGCCTGGTTTTGGATGAAAGAGTTGACAGAAGCAATGATGAGTTGAGCACATGAAACTGCAGTAGACGCATTTCAGCACAAGCAAGTTTGAAATCACTTCTGGAGCAAAGAGAGAGCCGGATAATAACTGCAGAGAAAATCTCAGAACAGGGGAATGCCACAGAGAGGACCACCATACTGAGATCACCAGCACCAAGGAAGAAGATGCTGCAAGATGCTCTGTGCTGGGGAGGTAGTAGAGGAAATGGTTGAAGGCACTAGAAAGGCTGGCTCTGCCTGAAGCAAACCTGAATGGGAAGCATCTTGGAGTTCTGGGTGGAGGGTGCAGAACTCTTTGCTACAATCTTCCAAACCTCCCTTGACACAGGGCAAGTGCCAGAGGGCAGGAGAAATATAACATCCCTGTCCAAGAAAAGATGGGACAGGTTTGCTAAAACCAAGCTATGTCTGACTGACCTGATGGAACTTTTTGATGAGGTTACAAAGAAGGCTGATGTCAATGCCATCCACACGGATGTCCAGGAGGATCTGATAAAGTTCCTCACAGAAGGCTGATGGCAGAATTAAGGGCCATGGAACAGAAGTGTCAGTCGCACACAGAGAGCAAATGGGCTTCAAGGCAGAAAGCCGAGTGCTGTGGGAAACAGTCGAGGGTCATCCTGGAGTGTGGACAGAGGGGATCTCTGAGGGTGGATGCTGGGACCGTGGCTTTCTCTGAAGTACTTAACTGACTCAGACATAGGTGTACAGATGACACAACGCCTGGTATATGATTCAGTAGACTGACTGCAAGATGACGTGTATATGTCGGCTGAAATGTTTCACAAAGTACGCAGTAAAACATCAGCAGGACCAAGAGACCATAGAGAGACATTTTCCTGCATCTCCCCCTATTTACACCTCACCACTCTTTCATCTCCCACCCTCTCACAGACACTCCCATTGTTCTCTCCACCCCTCTCCCTTCTCTGCAACTGTAAAACATGCTCGATTCTGACGTTTGCTAATGTTGACGAATGGTCATCAAGCTGAAGTACTGACTGCTTGATGCTGCCCAACAGGGTGAAGATCACCAGCATTTTCAAGTGGACTCGATATACGTATGGTAGAAAAAACAAGACTTCTCCTTAGTTGCTCACTGGTCCAAGAATCAGACCGGTGGAAATGCAGGCACCATATATCGACCTTGTCAACATAAAGGAAAAGCAATAAATGCCCAAGGCAGGATGGTGGGTGGCTCGGAGGTGATGGTTAGCCCACAGCCATATGATCCTTGTTGCTACAGGTTCCAGAGCAGTGTGGCACTTTGGAAGTTAATTTGCCGAGTTGCCTTACTGACTCGGGGAGACGGTTCACTTTGTTGTACAGAGGTGGATACAACAGTCGACAGCCTGTTGTCCTGCCCGTCCAGGTGAAAGTGCCATCACTAAATAAAACTGAGCATGTTGTCCATCAGCAGTAGGTCCCTGGATATTGGTGGGGGACCCAGTGACCAGGCTTCAGGTCAGCTGGGAAGGTCGGCCTCCAAAGAGTGGTAACCACTGCCCAGTGCATGGGTTCAGCACATCCCGCCCATCTTCACCGTGCACTGCATCAGGAAGGCGAATGCCTGCCACCCTGGCCATCCCCTTTTCTCTCTTATGCCTCCTGGGAGAAGATACAGGAGCTTGAAAATCAGATGTCCAGGCTCAGGAACAGCTCCTTCCCCACTGCTGTCAGTCTCCTGAACCAGTCAGCTCTCTGCCATCCCCTTCCCCGTGGTGCTGCCACGTTCTTGGACTCTGAACTCCACCTCCTCCGTTATTGTCACTTCAGCATTTCTTTTTGCACCACCTGGGTCTGCACAACTGTACTTTGCACTCGTCACTGTGTGTATTGTTCTATTTATAATTACCATGTACACTGTTTACCCTGTGAGCTTCAAGTGAACAAGGAATTTCACTGCACCCTGGTGCGTATGACAACAAACTAAACTGATGTAAATCTGAATCATTCCAAGTGCTCCTTTCTCTTTACAGGACACACTGACACTGGTGGCTCCCTCACCACTGACATCACCTTCCTCCCCCACTCCAAACCTCCAATCCTCGTGCTCCAACGAGGGGGGACCACACACACACATCCTACCCCTACACTCCGGGATTCCTTCCCAACATCCCAAATCCCCACCGGACTTTGATGGAGCAGACTGCCAGGCATGTGGAGACAATGTAATGGGGGAGCAAGTCTACCGATACACAGGCAGTAGAAGGTGTTGGGAAATTCAGCCAGTGGGTGCAGACAACAATGGAACAAGCTGCTCAGGATGGGCGGAGTGGACTGCATCACAACAAAAGCTGTTTGCCACCTTACAGCCCAGGCTTCTATGTTGTCCAGGTCCTTCAGGCATGGACTGCTTCATGAAAGACTCAGACAGCAGAGAAACAGGCCATTCAGCCCACAACCTCCATGATGACCACTGGGCAGCCATCCATACAAACAACACTGAAACATTTGAGGTGAAGCAGGTTCTGACCTTTCAATCAGGGCCTGATACTTTGGGATTTAACCAATACAAACTGAAGAAAATCCCCCGGGGCCTGCACACGCTCCTCTTTACATCAACAGTGCTTAGGGTTGAGAGCGTCAAGTTCCTAGGAGTGAACATCACCAATAGCCTGTCCTGGTCCAAGCAGGTAGATGCCACGGCCAAGAAAGCTCACCGGTGCCTCTACTTCCTCAGGAGGCTAAAGAAATTTGGCATATCCCTTTGACCCTCACCAATTTTTATCTCTGTACCATAGAAAGCATCGTATCCAGATGCATCACGGCTTGGTACGGCAACTGCTCTGCCGGGCACCGCAAGAAAATGCAGAGAGTTGTGGACACAGCTCAGCACATCATGGGCACCAGCCTCCTCTACATGGACTCTGTCTACACTTCTCGCTGCCCCGGTAAAGCAGCAACATAATCAAAGACCCCACCCACCCCAGATATTCTCTTCCCCGCCCCCAATCGGCCAGAAGATACAAAAGCCTGAAGCACGTACCACCAGGCTCAAGGACAGCTTCTATCCCGCTGTTATACGACTATTCAATGGTTCCCTAGTACGATAAGATGGACTCTTGACCTTGCAATCTGCCTCGTTACAACCGTGCACCTTGCTGCTGCCTGCACTGCGCTCTCTCTGTAACTGCAACATTTTATTTTGCATTTTGTTACTGGTTTACCTTGAACTACCTCAGTGCACCGGATAATGAATAGATAGAAACATAGAAACATAGAAAAACTACAGCACAGTTCAGGCCCTTCGGCCCACAAAGCTGTGCTGAACATGTCCCTACCCTAGAAATTACTAGGCTTACCCATAGCCCTCTATTTTACTCAGCTCCATGTACCTATCTAACAGTCTCTTGAAAGACCCTATCGTATCAGCCTCCACCACTGTTTCCGGCAGCCCATTCCACGCACTCACCACTCTCTGAGTAAAAAAACTTACCCCGACATCTCCTCTACACCTACTCCCCAGCACCTTAAACCTGTGTCCTCTTGTGGCCACCAATTCAGCCCTGGGGAAAAGCCTCTGACTATCCACCAGATCAATACCTCTCATATACACCTCTATCAGGTCCCCCCTCATCCTCCGTCTCTCCAAGGAGAAAAGGCTGAGTTCCCTCAGCCTGCTTTCATAAGGCATGCTCCGCATTCCAGGCAGCATCCTTGTAAATCTCCTCTGCACCCTCTCTATGGCTTCCACATCTTTCCTGTAGTGAGGCGACTAGGACTGAGCACAGTACCCCAAGTGGGGTCTGACCAGGGACCTATATAGCCGCAACAATACCTCTCGGCTCCTAAATTCAATTCCCCGATTGATGAAGGACAATACACATATGCCTTCTTAACCACGGAGTCAACCTGTGCAGCTGCTTTGGGCATCCTATGGACTCAGACTCCAAGATCTCTCTGATCCTCCACACTGCCAAGAGTCCTACCATTAAGACTATATTCCGCCATCATATTGACCTACCAAAAATGAACCACTTCACACTTATCTGGGTTGAACTGCATCTGCCACTTCTCAGCCCAACTCTGCATCCTATCTATGTCCCTCTGTAACCTCTGACAGCCCTCCAAACTATCCACAACACCCCCAACCTTCATGTCGTCTGCAAACTTACTAACCCACCTTCCACTTCCTCATCCAGGTCGTTTATAAAAATCACAAAGAGTAAGGGTACACCACTGGTCACCGACCTCCACTCAGAATATGACCCTTCAACAACCACTCCTTGCCTTCTGTGGGCCAGCCACTTCTGGATCCACACTGCAATGTCCCCTTGGATCCCATGTCTCCTCACCTTCTCCATAAGCCTTGAATGGGGTACCTTATCAAACGCCTTGCTGAAATCCATATACACTACATCTACAGCTCTCCCTTCATCGATGTGCTTAGTCACATCCTCAAAAATTCAATCAGGCTCCTAAGGCAGGACCTGCCCTTGACAAATCCATTTTGACTATCCCTAATCATATTATACCTCTCCAAATGTTCATAAATCCTGCCTCTCAGGATCTTCTCCATCAGCTTACCAACCACTGAAGTAAGACTCACCGGTCTATAATTTCCTGGGCTATCCCTACTCCACTTCTTGAATAAGGGAACAACATCCGCAACCCTCCAAATTTCCGGAACCTCTCCTGTCTCCATCGACGATGCAAAGATCATCGTCAGAGGCTCCGCAATCTCCTCCCTCGCCTCCCCACAGCACCTGGGGTACATCTCATCCGGTCCCGGCGACTTATCTAACTTTGATGCTTTCCAAAAGTTTCAGCACCACCTCTTTTCTAATATCTACATGCTCAAGCTTTTCAGGACCGCTGCAAGTCCCCACTACAATCCCCCAGATCTTTTTCCGCAGTGAATACTGACGTAAAGTATTGATTAATTACTCCGCTATTTCTTCCAGATCCATACACACTTTCCCACTGCTGCACTTGATAGGCCCTATCCTTCGCATCTTATCCTCTTACTCTTCACATACTTGTAGAACGACCTTGGGGTTTTCCTTAATCCTGCCCGCCAAGGCTTTCTCATGTCCCTTCTGGCTCTCCCTAATTGCTTTCTTAAGTTCCTTCCTTTTAGCCTTGTACTCCTCCAGATCTCTAATATTACCTAGCTCTCTGTACCTTTTGTATGCTTTTCTTTCCCTTTTGACTATGAACAATAGATGTGTCGTGAACGGTATGCAAGACAAGTTTTTCCACTGTACCTCAGTACAAGTGACAATAAATAAACCAATTTACAGAAAGGACAAATTTCATTTTTCTTCTACATTGTCAGCAATGTCAATCATAAGAACACCCCACTGACCAGAGCCACCTCTCTGTGGGACACACTGGTCAGCAGCCCCTCGGTAGTGAATTAAACCCAGGGTGTAAAAGTTTGTGCAACTAGAGTCCTGGAGTCATACAGCACCGAAACTGGCCCTTCAGCCCAACTGGTCATGCCGACCAAGATGTTCATTTAAGCTAGTCCCACTTGCCCGCGTTTGGCCCATATCCCCTCTAAATCTTTCCTATGCATGTACCCGTCCAAACAGCTTTCAAATGTTGGTAATGTTCCTGCCTCAATCATTTCCTCTGGTAGCTCGTTCCACATACTGACCACTCTCTGGGTGAAAAAGTTGCCCCTCAGGTTCCTATAAATCTCTCCCCTCTCACCACAACACTATGCCTCTAGTTCTTGATTCCCCAACCCTATCTATGCCCTTCATGACTTTATACACCTCTAGAAGATCACCCCTCATTCTCCGACGCTCCAGTGAAAGAAGTCCCAACCTGCTCAACCTCTGTCCATAACTCAGTCCCTTGAGTCCCAGCAACATCCTCATAAATCTCCTCTGCACTCTTTCCAGCTTAATGGCATCTTCCCTATAGCAGGGTGACCAAAACTGAACAATATTCCAAATGCAACCTCACCAGCATCTTGTACAACTGCAAAATAACCTTCCAACTTCTATACTCAGTGCCCTGACTGATGAAGGCCAGCATGCCAAAAGCCTTCTTCACCACCCTGTCTACCTGCGATACCCCTTTCAGGGAACCATGTACTTGTACTCCTAGGTCCCTCTGTTCGACAACACTCCACTGGGCCCTACCCTTCACTGTAAAAGTTCTTCCCTCATTTGTCTTCCCAAAATGCAACACCTCGCACCTATCTGAATTAAACTCTATTTGCCGTTGCTCGGCCCACTGACCCAGCTGATCAAGGACCCTTTGTAAATCTTGATAACCATCTTCGCTGTCAATCAGACCACCTATCTTAGTGTGATCTGCAAACTTACTGTCCATGCCTTGTACATTCTCATCCAAATCATTGATATAGATGACAAACAACAATGGGCCCAGCACCAACCCCTGGGGAACACCACTAGTCACGGGCTTCCAGTCTGAGAAACAACCTTCCACCATCACCCTCTGCTTCCTACCATCAAGCCAGTTGTGTATCCCATCAGCCAGCTCTCCCTGCATCCCATGCGATCTAACTTTCCATAGCAGCCTACCATGTGGAACCTTATCAAAGGCCTTACTAAAGTCCATATAACTGATGTCTACCACGTAGGGGTCCCTAATGAATACATTGCTTCAGTATTCACCAGTGAGAGAGACCTTGACGTTTCTGAGGATGGTGTACAACAGGCTGATATGCAAGGGCATGTCAACGTGAGGAAAGAGGCTGGAACTTTTGAAAAATATTACAAGAGATAAGTCACTGGGGCCGGACGGGATATATCCAAGGTTATTACGGGAAGCGAGGGAAGAGATTGCTGCGCCTTTGACAACCATCTTTGCTTCCTCACTGGCTACAGGAGTAGTGCCAGATGATTGAAGGGTGGCAAATGTTGTTCCTTTATTTACGAAAGGCAGTAGGGATAACCCTGGGAATTACAGACCAGTGAGTCTTACTTCAGTGATGGGCAAATTACTAGAGAAGATTCTTAGAGACAGGATTTCTGGGCATTTGGAGAAGCATAGGTTGATTAGGGACAGTCAGCATGGCTTTGTGAGGGGCAGGTCATGCTTCACGAGCCTGATTGAATTTTTGAGGATGTGACAAAGCACATTGATGAAGGTAGAGCAATGGATGTGGTGTACATAGATTTCAGTAAGGCGTTTGATAAGATTCCTCATGGAAGGCTTATTCAGAAAGTCAGGGGACATGGGATCCAGGGAAACTTGGCTGTGTGGATTCAGAATTGGCTCACCACAGAAGACAGAAGATGGAGCATATTCTGCCTGGAGGTCGGTGACCAGTGGTATTCCGCAGGGATCTGTTCTGAGACCCCTGCTCTTTGTTTTTATTTAATATAAATGACTTGGATGAGGACGTGGAAGGGTGGGTTAGTAGGTTTGCTGATGACACGAAGGTTGGTGGTGTTGTGGTAGTGTAGAAGGTTGCTGTAGGTTACAACAGGCCATTAGTGGGATGCAGAGCTGGGCTGAGAAGTGGCAGATGGAGTTCAACCCAGATAAGTGTGAAGTGATAAACTTCAGGAGATCAAATTTGAAGGCAGAATACAAGGTTAATGGCAGGGACCCTTAGCAGTGTGGAGGAACAGAGGGATCTTGGGGTCCATGTCCACAGATCCCTCAAGGTTGCCACACAGGTCGATAGGGTTGTTAAGAAGGCATATGGTGTGTTGGCCTTCATTAGACGGGGGATTAAATTCAAGAGCCACGAAGTAATGTTGCAGCTCTATAAAACTCTGGTCAGAGCACACTTGGAGTATTGTGTTCAGTTCTGGTCGCCTCATTATAGAAAGGATGTGGAAGCTTTAGTCAGGGTGCAGAGAAGATTTACCAGGATGCTGCCTGGATTGGAGAGCATGTCTTATGAGGATAGGTTGAGTGAGCTAGGGCTTTTCTCTTTGGAGAGAAGGAGGATGAGAAGTGACTTGATGGAGGTGTACAAGATGATAAGAGGCATATATCGAGTGGACAGCCAGAGGCCTTTTTCCCAGGACAAAAATGGCTAACATGGGGGCATAATTTTAAGGTGATTGAAGGAAGGTAAGTTTGTTTTTTTACACAGAGAGTGGTGGGTGCGCGGAATGCACTGCTGGCAGAGGTGGTGGAGGCAGATACATTAGGGACATTTCAGAGACTCTTAGATAGGCACATGGATGATAGAAAAATGGAGGGCTATGTGGGAGGGAAGGGTCAGCTAGATCTTAGAGAGCAGGATAAAATATCAGCACAACGCCGTGGGCCGAAGGGTCTGTACTGTGCTTTAATATTCTGTGTTCTATATTCTAACATGTAGGGGGCCTGATTAGTAAGCCTCCAGATGAAACAATTGATGCAGTTGTGAATAGTGAGGAAGGTTGCTAAAGGATTCAGCAGGACATAGACCAGATGGAAAAATGGGCAGAGAAATGGCAGATGGAGTTTAATCCAGACAAGTGTGAGGTGTTGCACTTTGAGAGGTCAAATGTAAGGAGAAAGTGTACAGTAAATGGCAGGACCCTGAGCAGCATTGATGCACAGAGGGATGTTGGAGTGCAAGTCCATAGCTCCCTGAAAGTGGCAACACAAGTGGAGAGGGTGTACTTGCCTTCATCGGTCAGGGCATTGAGTACAAAAGTAGAGAAGTCATGTTGCAGCTCTATAAAACTTTGGTTAGGCCACAGTTGCAGTCTTGTGGGCATTTCTGGTCACCCCTTTACAGGAAGGACATGGAGGCTTTGGAGAGGGTGCAGAGGAGGTTCGACAGGATGTTGCCTGGATAGAGAGTATTAGCTAGAAGAAGTAAGATTGTTTTCTCTGGAGTAGAGGAGGCTGAGGGGGTGGCTTGGTAAAGGTCTATAAAATTATGAGAGGATTAAATAGGGTAGATAGTTGGAGTCTTTCTCCCAGGGTAGAAATGTCAAAATTAGAAGGCAGTTTTAAGGTGAGAGGGAGAAATTTCAGAGGAGGTTTATGAGACTTTTTTTTTACACAGAGAGTGATGGGTGAGTGGCACAGGGGTGGGGTTGGAAGCAGATATGACAGCAGTGTTTAACAGGCATTTAGACAGACACATGAACAGGCAAAGGATGGAGGGATATGGACCACGTGCAGGCAGATGGGATTGGTTCAGTTTGGCACCATGTTCGGTTCAGATATTGTGGGCGAAGGGCCTGTCCCTGTGCTCTACATTCTGTCCTACGTTCTATGTACTTGAAGGGATATGAAGAAATAATTAAGAGACTTTTGGATAGGTACACGGAGCTGAGAAAAAGAGAGGGCTATGGGTAAGCCTAGTAATTTCTAATGTAGGGACACGTTCGGCACAGCTTTGTGGGCCGAAGGGCCTGTATGTACTGTAGGTTTTCTACGTTTCTATGAAATGCTGAACCATTATGAATACTGCACAGTTATCACATTTGAACCCTGTGATCGTCAGACAAAACACCTTCTGTATTTCAGAACATCCACAGTGCATGGCGCATGAAAATACCCAATGTATTGGAAAGGAACAGCATTACAAACAGGAAGACTAGGTAACGTGGACAAGAAGGCACAAGGAAGAGGAGAACATCACTTGTTCCCACTGCAGAGCAACCAAGGACCAGGTCCAAAAACCATGGACCTGTTGTGAGCTGTCTCACAGAGAGCCTCTGCCAGGGAGCCCTGCTGAGGTGGCCACGTCTGCAGCATCTACCCAGTGGGGGACCCTGAGAATGATGCAGTGCAGCACGGTGAAAGCCTGAACAGTGAGAAGAAGCCGTGGAACACACGGCACTCCAGCGGTGTAACCCATGCAATTGCTGCAGTACATGTCCAACATGCAACTCCTTTCTCCAGCAACGCTGCTTGGAACAGTTCTCAACACGTTGTGCGAATAGTGACCAAACCATGATGCATATTTTGACTGAATAATAAAATACCAATAAACACTGACAAACACACTTAGACAGAACTAAAACTAAATCTGAGAAACCCAAGCCCTGCAGATAACGGGGAAGGTTGTTGATCCAGAGTACAACGGGACTGATGTTTGGGAATGGATGAAGGAGTAACATCTTGGAGTGGGCAGACTGTACAACAGTGAATCAGACCAACAGTATGAGCAGAGCTGTACTAGACCGGCCGGGTAGAATATCCCCTCGCTGAGATGGCTGGTATCAACGGTACACTAAATACTACTTCCATTATTAGGAGACAACAATCTCTGCCCTCACCATTCCATTACCAGCCTGTTAGATTCCCAGGTCAGATCTAAAGGGATCCCTCCCCTCTCTCCAGTGTCCAATCAGAGGTCAAAGCCTGGGTAGATACTGAGGGCAGGTGAAAGCACTGAGCCGGTGCCAGGTTCTGGGGGTAACACACATCAGAATGCAACAATGAAGGCAGCAGCAGACCCTTTGACTGAAGCGTGACCCTCCAAGCTCCACTCCCTTGGTTACTTACCATAACCCTAAACCATGGCCTCTGCAAATTAAAATCAGAACTCCCCCTACAGTCAAGCTTCAGGGGAATGCCTTTACACCCCAGTGCCTTGCCACTTGAAAGAGTTTCGGGGTAAACCCACCACATCACAGATTGGGCATGCATGTGAAGAGCTGGTATAGAAAGGGAACAGTACAGACCTCTTCCTCCTCAATTCGAGCAGGCTCGATCAGCAGATTATTGACTTGATCAAAGGAGACCCCCTGTTAGGATAGGAACCAGCAGAGGCATGCAGATTAGTGGAGCATAGCTTCAACCCAATCAAAACACAGCCCCTCGATGCAGCACCGAGGGCAGCACCAGGCACACAGGCATGAGCGGCAGACGGACACAGACACAGACAGACACAACCCTGGGCTCACAAATTCTCACCCTGTGCCTGACGACAATTCTAAGTTGGTGACAGATGAGTGTTCAGTGAATGCCTTTCCTCCAGTACAGAGGTACGTGTCAGCTCCAAGCTGCGGAGGCTCCTTCGCCTGCCTGAAGCGAAGGTGACCGAGCAGAGTCCCAGTGTGATGGGTTCCAGCCCTAGTACCATCAGAATGCCCAGGGGGCGGGGGGGGGGGGGGGGGGGGGAGGGTGTGGTGGGGAACATGTCCTGAACACCTTCCTGCAGCTCCCAGCAAACCCCTGAACTGCAGGCGCTGCGCCGGGCAGTGATCCCACCCAGTGACAGAAAGATGGGAAAGGAACCAGTTCACAGAGGCTCAGCCAGCTACCGAGCAGTGGCCTCTCTCTGTGGGATGGAGTGAGATAGAAGGCAGAAGGGTGAAGGTGTGGAGATGATGTAAGGGCAATGGATGACACCTCTGTGTCGGCTGAGTGTGATCAGCAGGTGATCGTGGGCAAACTGCATCCTGCGGTGCACCAGCTCTTTGGGAACACAACACCATCAGGTCGCCTGGATGCCGCTGAACTGGGGTCTGTGAGCTCAGGCAGAGCCCCATTCACCACAACACCTGACGGCTGCTGCTGACAGCAGAACACACCCTTGCTCAGGGAGGCTCAGAGATGAACAAAGCACTTTCCCGAGCCTGGGCACGCGCACATACACACCTCGCACATGTACAGACACACGTACGCACAATCCCCACACGTCTACGCAGATACACACACACTGTCGGACACACAGATACGCACATCCCAGAAGCACAAAGACACAGCCAGCAGCAGGTGCAGGGGAAGAGTGGGAGGTGTGAGGCAAGGGGGAAGCGAAAGGAGGAGGGGGTAATTCTCCAATGCAGAGAGCAACAGAGAACTCGGGGGGCTAATTAGCACACTGTACTGGAATTTGAGAGCCCAGAAAACCACTCAGTCAAACAGCAAATCCCAGTCCTTCAGTTCAACCACGTTCATTTGAAGGAGATGCAGAGAGAGTGAAAGGGAAGATCAGCGTGTGGAGACGGCTGCACATGGAGTGATCTCTCTCACTGTCCCAGAGGCTCTGCAGGTCACTGGGAAATGTCCCAGCACCCTTGGTCAACCATGTGCAGCCGACGAGTTAAAATTATAGGAAACATCTTCTTCAGGTTAAACAGGGGGATGTTCTTCGGGAACCCAATCACCCTCAGAAATGACCACCTCTACCGCGTGCACAGCTGTGTTCAAGTCGGAGCGTGTGTGAAATCCATGAGGAAGCATGCAAACATACCAACAAGGACCGGCTCACAGCTCTGTGCAGGAGCGTGTGAAGGAGTCCAGATCAGCACACACGTGGAGAATTGTACCACTCGTGCGTGTCAGGCGAAACCCTCTGCTCATAGTCAGAGGGTCATAGGGCACAGAGAGACCATTTGGCCCACTGTGCCAGTGCTAACCCTTTGCTCAAGCGATTCCCCACAGGCCTGCAGCGTTTCCTTGAAGTATTTCTCCAACAGCCTGCAGAAGGTGGCCACAGAATCTGCACCGCCCCAGATCTTGCCCTGAAGCTGATTTGAGGATTTATGCACCAGACAGACTGTACACTCCTTCTACGCCCCAGCACTGAGCTGGTTGCCCACACCCCAGCCACCTGGTTGCAGATGAAGGATCCGTCTGCAGGAAGGCACAGGTAAAGGCAGAGCTGGATCCACAAATCCCGGACAGACTACTAAGCTGCAGATGGCTGCTTGTGACAGTGACACAGAGCTGAGAGCACAGCCTGCACTGACTGTCTGTCCGTGGACAGAATGCCCGGCACTTTCAGTGTCCTGACCCACGGGTGTGGAGCGTGGGACTGGGTGTGTGGTGTCAGCTCCCTGCAGGTCACACGAGGGATGTATCACAGTGAGGAACTATCGCTCGATCAACCTCAGTGGGAGAAACCGATCACCAAGCTAGAAACAGGTTAGTCAGTTAGTCCACATGCTTCTGATAAATGATCTATGTTACAGTTAATGATCTATGTTACAAGAGGAGAGGGGGGCAACAGGGTGGGGAGGGGGGCAACAGGGTGGGGAGAGGGGGGCAACAGGGTGGGGAGAGGGGACAGAGCAGTGTGCAAGAGCAATATCCAGAGTGCCATGACCACAGAGGATGAGGGGCAGAGAGACTCCATCGGAGAGATGAATGGATGGTTCGGGGGTGGGAAGAGAGGGGGAGGGAAGGGGTTAAAGAGAGAGTGAGAGAGAGAAAGAGGTGGGAGAGGGAAGGGAAGAACAAGAACAAGAAGCAAGGATAAGACGGCAGTTTGAGGGTGCTGGTGACCTACACTGCTCCCTATTCCTAAACTCCAACCCTTCACAGTGAAGGGGAGAGAGTGGAGAGTTGGGGGGGGGGGGGGGGAAGCACGGGGGCTGGAGCGCGCAGGATTGCGGGGGAGAGAGGGAATGGGAGAGCACAGGGGGAGGGGAGACCAGAGGAGGGGGGGTGGTTGGAGAGCAGGGATGGGGGGTGTGGGGGGGGGAGAGCTTGGGATGGGGGGGATGGGGGGAAACCAGGATGGCAGATAGTGGGTGAGGGGAGAGGAGTGCAGAGGGGAAAGGGGAGGGGAAGGGGGAGAGGGGTGGAGGGGAGAGGAGTGCAGAGGGAAAGGGGAGGGGAAGGGGGAGAGGGTGGAGGGGAAAGGGGGGGGTGGAGGGGAAAGGGGAGGGGGAAAGGGGAGGAGGGGGAAAGGGGAGGAGGGGGAAAGGGGAGGAGGGGGAAAGGGGAGGAGGGGAGGGGGAAGGGGAGGGGGGAAGGGGAGGGGGGAAGGGGAGGGGAAGGGGAGGGGGAAGGGGAGGGGGGAAGGGGAGGGGGAAAGGGGGAGGGGGGAAAGGGGGAGGGGGAAAGGGGGAGGGGGAAAGGGGGAGGGGGAAAGGGGGAGGGGGAAAGGGGGAGGGGGAAAGGGGGGAGGGGGAAAGGGGGGGAGGGGGAAAGGGGGGGAGGGGGAAAGGGGGGGAGGGGAAAGGGGGGGAGGGGGAAAGGGGGGGAGGGGGGAAGGGGGGGAAGGGGGAAGGGGGAAGGGGGAAGGGGGGAAGGGGGGGGGGAAAGGGGAGGGGGAAAGGGGAGGGGGGAAAGGGGAGGGGGGAAAGGGGGGGGGAAAGGGGAGGGGGGAAAGGGAGGGGGGGGGGAAGGGAGGGGGGGAAAGGGGAGGGGGGAAAGGGGAGGGGGGGAAAGGGGAGGGGGGGAAAGGGGGGGAAGGGGAGGGGGGAAAGGGGAGAGGTCGAGGGGTAGTACTGAGGGTGGTTGGACATTGAGGAGACGGTCTCTGTGTGAGTGAGAGCAGCCAATGTAAACCAGGGGGCGGCAGTGGGGAAGTCATCGGACAGGCAGTAGTGTGAGGAATGGAACGGTGCACACTCCAGGGGTCAGGCAGTGACTGAACGGACCTAGTGTTAGTTTATGCAATCAGTCCTGTGGACACACGCAGACCAAACACATGCAGGAGTTTGCAGATAACACCAGCTACTGGTCAGAAATCAGGGAGGTTTAACTTTCTCAATAACCTTCAACACGCCACACAAGGGGATGCTGCAGTCTGCTCCGGACAGTGGAGGGAACAGACCCACGCTCCACTGATCTCAGTGTCTGGCCCAGGCTCAGTGATCCAGTGTGTGGGACAATCCTGATGGCAGATCCAGCCCTGCTCCATCTCCCTCTGAAGATCGGGTTGACTCCCCATTAGGACCTGGTGCACGAGAGATAACCGACTGACCATTATCCACAGGTCCTGGTAGCACTGAGGAGGATCATTACCGGCAGGAGTTGTGTCGGCAGCCCGGATACCATGAACCAGACAGACAGACAAGTCTCTCACACCCCCTGCATTACCACAGCAGCCTCTGCTGCCAAACCTGCTGCACCCACCCAGCTCCTGGCCGGCCAGGATGAACTGTCGCCGTTAACCTGCCCACTTCACGCCGCCTGTGCTTTGGCCCATCAGTCAGCAGCACATTCCCCACCTCTCTGGTACTGGGAGACCTATCCCGGTAAAGGGTCATGGCAGTGGAAGGGTTAATGTGAGTCAGCATCACTCAGAAAGACCTGGAATATGCCCTCAGCACCTCCCTCATGACACCCCCGCCCAGGGCCAGGTCTCTGAGCCGGGGTTTGCATCCTACCTTCACGGGGGGCTGAGAGAGCCTTTCATCTCTAACCTCCTGGTCCTCCTCCGGTTGCTGGCTGTGGCTGCAGTCGGGCCCCTGGTCTCCCTCCTCCAGCACCTCACTGCTGGGCAGCCCCTGCAGCATGGCCATCACCGCCTCGGGTCTTGGCAGCTTGTTGATCTTGAACTGCTTTTTGTAGTGAGGAGTGTCCTTGCGGATCAGTCGCTGCTCTCAGCGACGAAGAACTCACCCTCGCCAGCACCTTCCTCCTCCTCGCCCCTCATCACCGTGTCCTCAGTGAACCGCACCGTGGGCTGTGAAGCACACACAACACCAGTAATCGCCCAGTGTGATGAGCAATCAGTGGGACACACAGACAATGGGCACTTCCAGGGCTGTAGGCTATTGTTCGAGCAAGGGAAACTTCTCCTGGCTGATTAACACACACTGGGTACAACCCCTGCTCAGTGACAGTGACACACACTGGGTATAACCTGCTGTGACAGTGACACACATATCAGCATCCTAACAGCTGGAAGACATGCATCCAGGCTACAGGAGGCAAGGGAAGAGATCGCTGGAGCTCTGGCTGAGATTTTAAATCTGCGCTGGACACGAGATACCAGATGACTGGAGGACAGCAAGGCAGCAGGGAGATGCCAGGTAACTACAGACCGCAGGGGACACAAAGTTTGGGGAAGTTGTTGACAGTGTGGAGAGTCATTTTAGGTCACAGGGTGACATCGACGTGTTAGCGGAATGAGTTGAGAAATGGCAGATGGAGTTAAATCCGGATAAATGTGAGTGTGATGTGTTGGAAGCACTGAGAGGCTGGGACAGACAGCATGAATGGAGGGGTCCTCGGCAGTGCTGAGGAACAAGGGCCTTGGTCTATGGGTCCAAAGATCTTTGAAGTGTAGATAACATGGGTGGGAAGTCATGTGGGAACACTAGCCTTCATAGGTCGGAGCACTGAATACAAGAGCAGGGAGGTTATGCTCCAACTTTATCAAACTTTGGTCAGACCACGGCTGGAGTACTGTTGCAGTTCTGGTCACCACACTGTGGGGAAGGGTGTGTGACAGTGCTGGAGAGGGTGCAGAGGGGATTCATCAGCTTGGAGCACCTCAGTTACAAGAAGAAGCCAGAGAGGCTGGGTCTGCTCCCTAGAGCGGAGGAGGTTAAGAGGGGACATGGCTGAGGTGTATAAAATTGAGAGGTATAGGCAGGGTAGACTACAGGAAACTTTCCCTTATCAGAGGTGAAAAAATGTGAAGGACATAGGTTAGAGTAAGGGGAAGGGAATGTGGAGAGGATCTGAGGGTCCTTCTTCACCCAGACAGTGGTGAGCACCTGGACTGCACTAAGTGACATGATTTAAGAAGTGCCAAGATCAGCATTGAGTCACCCAGGCATCAAGGTGAAGGGCCACGTGTGGGGGCTGGGACTAACACGGCTGGGCACCCACTGGTTGGTGTGGCCAGGGTGGGCCAAATGGCCTGTTTCCGTACTGTGACAGGATGAGAACGATGACTGCCGGGGCTCTTCACCTCAAAGTATCCGTCTTCATCATCTTCCTCCTCCTGCTCCTCGCTCTGGTCCTCCACCTCCCTGTTCTGCTCCGCCAAAGCCTCCTCTGTTGTCAGTGAACTCATGGTGGGTTCAGGCTCCCCTGTAGCCTGGCAGACTTCCCCGTTGGACAGATGACACTCCTGGCTCTGATCCGACGCAGCACTTAGTCTCTTCTCCTGCAGAAAGCAGAGGTCAGCTGCACTGACCTGTCCACCACTCTGAAAGGGCCGGGGAAACAGTTCCTGACACAGCAGCTGCCCCAGGGCCTGCCCCACCCACACTCCCCCTCACCTGCCCACCCACACCCCCTCACCTACCCCACCCACACCTTTCCCCTCACACGCCCTAACCCTCACCATCCCCCACCCACACCCCCACATCTCTCACCACCCCCTCCCCACCCACCATGCCTCTCCCCCATTCCACACCCCTTCTAGACCATCCCATCCCAATCCCCAGCCCCTCACATACCCTTGCCTCTCCCTGCCCTCCACACCAACCAACCCTTTCTTTCCGTGACTGGCCGCTGCCCCCTCTCCCCTTGCCCATTGGTGACACCACCCTCACCCTTCCCCACTTCCCAGCTCCCCATCACCAACACTTTCCTCCCCGCCTCTCTCCCACACAGTCCCATCCCCACCCCCCCGATCCCTCACCTGTGGCTCAAGAGAGTCTGGAGACTCGGGCAGCTCCTGTGCCTTCATGGTGAGTGCTTCTCCCCGGCGTTCTTCAATCGCCTGTTTCATCACCTTCAGCTCACTGGGGTGTGGTGTCGCCCTGCGCTGTAACCGACCCTACAGAGCACAGGCAACGGCAGGTTAGAGCCACATCAAACAACACCACTGGCCTGAAGGACACTGCTGCAGGTGTTGTCAACCAACGCCAGGGATTACCGACACAGCACCATCCTCAGCCACCTCCCTGTGGCAGGTACAGCTGCCTATGACAGCAGCTACAAGTGACCATCACCATCCCGCTTCTGTCAGGCAGTGTGGCTCTGCAGACCTGCCAAATGGATGCAGTCAGAATGAGGCATCATGAGGCATGTCCCCTCTGACCCTCACCAATATTTATAGATGACCATAGAGAGCATCCTATCCGAATGTATCACGGCTTGGGACGGCAAACTGCTCTGCCCTGCAGTTCAGCACATCACGAAAACCAGCCTCCCCTCCATGGACTCTGTCTACACCTCCTGCTTCCTCAGGAAAGCAGCAAGATAATCAAAGATCCCACCCACCCTGGACATTTTCTCTTCTCCCCTCTTTCCAAACTCCTCACAGACAGCAGCCGGTAAGGAGTTTGTACGTTCTCCCCGTGTCTGTGTGGGTTTCCTCGGGTGCTCCGGTTTCCTCCCACATTCCAAAGACGTACGGGTTAGGAAGTTGTGGGCATGCTATGTTGGCACCAGAAGTGTGGCGACACTTGCAGGTCGCCCCCAGAACACGCTACGCAAAAGATGTACTTCACTGTGTGTTTCGATGTACCTGTGACTAATAAAGAAATCTTCTTATCTTAGAGAAATAAAGGACTGCAGATGCTTGAATCTAGATGGAAAAACATGAGGATGCCTGGAGGAACTCAGCAGGCCAGGCAGCACCCTGGAGAAAAGCAGGCGGTCAACGTTTCGGGTCGGACCCTTCTTCAGGACTGAAGATAGGGAAAGGGGAAGCCCAATATATAGGAGGGAAAAGCAGAGCAGTGATAGGTGGACAAAGAGGAGAGGCGGGGTGGGCACAGGGTGGTGATAGGTAGATGCAGGTAAGAGATAGTGATGGGCAGGTGTGGGGGAGGAGGGGAGAGCAGATCCCCCGTGGGATGGGTCAAAGGTAAGAAAAAGAAAGGGGGTATAGAAAAGAGAGATAGTCTGGGAAAGGGAAAGAAGAAGCATGGTGGAGGGGGAAGGTTGTTGTAGGGAAGGTGGGGGGGGACTACCTAAAGTGGGAGAGTTCAATGTTCATGCCGTTAGGCTGCAAGGTTCCAAGACGGAAAACGATGTGCCGTTCCTTTTCCGTTTGGTCTCACCAGTGTAGAGGAGGCCACACTTGGAGCACCAAAGCAGTAGATGATATTAAGGGAGGTGCAGGTGAATCTGTCTCGCCTGAAAGGACTGTTTGGGTCCCTGGATGGAGGTGGTGTAGGGGCAGGTGTTGCACCTATGGCAGGGCAGGGGCAGGGGCAGGGCAGGGAAAGTTCCTGGGTGGAAGCGGCACTTCATTCTCCGGTTTGGAACCTTGCAGCCTAACGGCGTGAACATTGAATTCTCCACTTTCGGTAATCCCCACCCCCCCACCACCAGGCTTCTTCTCTTCTTCCCTCACCCAGCCTATCTTTTCTATACCCCCTTTTTTTCTCTCCTTACCTTTGACCCATCCCCCGGTGGATCTGCTCTCCCCTCCTCCCCCACACCTGCCCATCACTATCTCTTACCCGCATCTACCTATCACCACCCTGTGCCCACCCCACCTCCCCTCTTTTGTCCACCTATCACTGCTCTGCTTTTCCCTCCTATGTATTGGGCTTCCCCTTTTCTCTATCTTCAGTCCTGAAGAAGGGTCCTGACCCGAGACGTTGTCCGCCTGCTTTTCTCCACGGATGCTGCCTGGCCTGTTGAGTGCCTCCAGCATCATCCTGTTTCTTATCTTATCCTGTCGGGCAGAAGATACAAAAGCTTGAGAACATGAACCACCAGGCTCAAGGACAGCTTCTATCCTGCTGTTGCAAGACTCTTAAATGGACTTTTACAATAAAGGTGGTCTTAATCTCCCAATCTACGTCCAAGGCCTTTGCACCTTATTGTCTGCCTGCACTGCACATTCTCTGTAACTGCAACACTTTATTCTGCATTCTGTTATTGTTTTCCCCTTCTACTACCTCGATGCACTGATGTGATGGAGACGATCGGTATGGATGGCACACAAAACAAAATATTCCACTGTACCTCAGTACATATGACAATAATAACCGATTACCAATAAGGCGCTCTGGACCATGAGCAGCAACACAAATGGACACAATCACCACCGGTACCTTGTGGGGCGGGACATTCCTCACTCTACCATTATTACTGTGCCAGAGGATCAACGCTGATAAGGAGTGTAGAGGGGCACATCAGGCACAACCCAGTGAAGCTGCAACACAGGACAATTCGCATGTGCAACAAATACCAGGATGCAATGGATTCAGCTAAGTGACGACACGAGCAACGGGTCAGACGGGATCTTTGCAGTCCCACCATTTCTAGTTATGAACGGCGGTGAACGATTCAACAGCTAACAGGAGGAGGTGGCGATAAGAACACCCCCATCCACAAAGACCAGGCTGAAGCAAGTGTGGAATAGATCCTGAGATCCCCACCTTCACAGAAGCCAGGTTCCAGACAACCTAATTCACTCCACGAGACATCAACAAACAGCTCAGAGCCCAGAATACAGGGAAGGCCACAGCACCATATAACATCCCAGGGTGGTACTGAGGACCCCTGCGCCAAAACGAGCTGTAACTCGAGCCAAGCCTCTCCAGCCATTACAACACTGGCATCTCCCTGACAATGGAGAAAATTGCCCAGGTATGTCCTGTTCACAAAAGTCAGAATAAATCCAATCCAACTAATTCTGGGGTTCCAGCCTAGTCTCTCCAATGCCCTGTACCATTCCAGAAAGACTGCTATTTTTGCTTCCATATACCCACCACCCTGTGTGTGGAAACTTACCACTCAGGTCCTGTGCCCCTAGTTTTAGACTCCCCTATACTGGGAAAACAACTGTGACCATTCCCCTCCAGATTTTATAAACCTCTGTAATGTCACCCTCAGCCTCCTTCACTGCAGGGAAAACAGTCCCAGCCTGTCCAGTCTCTCCCTATAACTCAAGCCCTCCAGTTCCAGCAACATCCTGGTGAGTCTTTCCTGCACCCTCTCCAGCTTAATCACATCCTCTTGTCGTATGGCGACCAGAACTGCACACAGTACTCCAGGTGCTGCCTCACCAACAATTTGTACAACTGTAACATGACGTCCCAACTTTCATACTCAGTGCCTTGGCTGACGAAGGCAAGCGCTCCTTCTTCACAACCAGGTGCACCTGTGTCACCACTTTCAGGGAGGAATGGACTTGAGCACTCTGCCCACAACTCTCCTCAGCACCCTACAATTCACTGGATACATGCTATCCCTGTATCACTTCCCAAAATGCATCACCACACACTTGTTGGGATTCAATTCAGTCTTTCGGGTGCAGACAGAGTCACTGGACGGGAGGCTGGTTTCTGTGATGGATTGGGTTGTCTCCACAAAACTCTGCAATTCCCACGGTCATGGACAGAGCAGGTGCCATACCAAGCTGTGATACATCCGGATAGGATGTTCTCTATGGTGCATCTATAAATATTGCAGAGGGTCATTGAGGACTTGCCCAACTTTCCATCTGATCTACATTCTGCTGTAGCCTTCCTCACTGTCCGGAGCACCACCACCTATCACGTCAGCTTGTTGGTTTGGGGTGCAAGACTCTATACGACATGAACATCATCAACTCAGTCACAGGCACCTGTCAGTTGTGGCATCTTCCAGCAAAAGACCACAATGTTGCTGATCCCACAATGGGTGGCAATGACTGTTGGAGTGAGCACTGCCTCATCTGCCCTGTGGCCTCCTCCAGCCAGACCCCAAACAAGGGCAGCCACAGAAACAGGAAGCCACAGGTTCTTTCGCATCTACAGAGTGTGGACAGCCTGTTCCACCACAATCTGTAACTCCAAACACACTCAACCAGAAAACGTCAGGGCTAGTTACATCCAGGAGTTAATTAAATCACAAAGTGGACACTGCACCATGCCTCAAGGAGAAAATATCCTACAGTCACCTGAACATAGAACATTACAGCACAGTACAGGCCTCTTATCATCTTGTACACCTCTATCAAGTCACCTCTCATCCTCCTTCTCTCCAAAGAGAAAAGTCTGAGTTCACTTAACCTATCCTCATAAGACATGCTCTCCAATCCAAGTAGCATCCTGGTAAATCTCCTCTGCACCCTCTCTAAAGCTTCACATCCTTCTATAGTGAGGTCCAACAACAAACTTGTGACATGAACAAAAGATGTTGGGTGTCAATACCTGATCAGGAGCTGGTCAGCGAGTCACTGTGGATTGATACTGGATGGTTGGCATGGATGTGGTTGGTTGAAGGGCCTGCTTCCTTGCCGCATGACTCTATAGCCATGACTTCCACAGATACAGCGATTCACTGATAACCATGACATAGTCAAGACCAACATTCATTTTCCTATCTCAGCTGCTCAGAGCAAGTTTTACTTTCGTTTCCGTTGTACAAGTTCTTCCAATCCGATGTCTTAATTGCTTGAAGTGTGGTCTCAGTGTTTACCTCCCTCTTCAACAATTTGATAGTTAACCTCAGATGAATTCTATTATTTTCAAAATCCCAAGCATGCCATACTGCCCAGCCACCATGCGGTTAGACCGGGGTCTGCCAAGCCCTCCTCTTCACACCCAACATCTGTTGTTCATATCAGAAGTTCGTCGTTGGACCTCATTATAGGAAGGATGTGGAAGCTTTACAGAGGGTACAGAGGAGATTTACCAGGATGCTGCCTGGATTGGAGAGCATGTCTTATGACGATAGGTTGAGTGAGCTAGGGCTTTTCTCTTTGGATGGTGAGACATTCCTTACATCCACCCCAGCCCAGCCCCCTCAGCATGAAGAGAGCTGGCAGCCCCTCTTACCACACCCCCCAACCGATGGCCGCTGGACCAGTGCTCACTCCAACCCCCCCGGGGCAAGCAACGTCCTACCGAGTAACTCACACGTCTCTCCGCTTCCTCCTCATTCTCCTCGCCATCCTTGGGTTCCTCCTGGAACTGGATCACACTGACACGGTTCAAGTTTGGTTCTGGCCATGTCTCATCCAGACTGTCGTTCAACAGGTTCTCTGCAACCGAACAGGATGGAGTCAGGGTGTAGCAGCACCCAACAAAACACCAGCCCAGGGTAGAGCTGACAGAAAGGCGGGGATTGCTGCATCCAGGGGCAGTCCGGAATGCTAACTAGCCCAGGAGAGAATGGGAGCAAAGGGGGGGGGGATTGTGGAGGGCAATGACGGGGACAGACCGGGACCGGCGTCCAGTCTGGGGGACCAGGACTGGGACCGGCGTCCTGGTCTGGGAGAGCGAAACTGGGACCGGCATCCAGTCTGGGGGACCGGGACTGGTGTTCGGTCTGGGGGACCAGGAACCGTCTCCAACCTGGAAAAGTGGGATCAGCATCCAGACTGGGAACAGTACCAGGCCCAGAATAGACGTCAACGACCACCAGACCAAAGTATGACCTGATCACTCTCAGTAACCAGTGGTGCTGAGGACAACCTGTTGACCATGGGGTGCTGAGGTAGACAGGGTGGAGAAGGTGCACGGCACGCTTGTCTTCATCAGTCAGGACACTGAGTACAGCAGCTGGGACGTCACATTACAGCTGGACGGAGTTTTGTCATAGAGTCAGACATACAGCACAGAACAGGCCCTTCGGCCCAACCGATCTGTGCCGACCAAGATGTCTCATCCAAGCTCATCCCATTAGCCAGAGTCTGACCCATACTGGATGCAGTTCTGCTCACCCACCTACAGTATATGTCGTTAAGCTGGAGAGGGTGCAGAAAAGATTCACAAGGGTGTTGCTGGAACTGGAGGGCTTTGGTTATAGGGGGAGACTGGACAGAGTGGGACTGTTTTCCATGGAGCAGCAAAGGCTGAGGGGTGAACTTACAGAGGTTTATAAGACCACAGGGGGTGTAGATAAGGTGGCCGGGCACAGGCTTTTCCCCAGGGTAGGGGGCCTACAACTAGGGGCTCTAGGTTTAAGGTGAGAGGGGAAAGGCTGCATTGGACATCGAAGGCACGGCCCTGGCACCGACTTACCCAGGCTGGGAGAAGGCTGCTGCGGTAGCAGGTAGCAGGTCAGAACCTTCTCACCCGTCTTCTCATCGTCTTCAGTCTGAAACTTCAGCATCGGCTGAGACTGATTCTCTGCCAGCCACAGCGCCTTCAGATTCAGGTTGGTCAGAGCGAAGGGGAGATTCAGCAACCTGCGGAGAGAGCACAGAGTGAGGGGACAGGACCTGGGGAGAGAACAGAGTGAGGGGACAGCGTGGGAACAGGCCCTTCGGCCCACCATGTCTGTGCCAACCACGACGCCAATTTAAACAAATCCCATCTCCCCACACATGGTCTATATCCCTCCATTCCCTGCCTGTTTATGTGCCTGTTCTAATTGCCCCTTGAACAACACTATCGTATCTGTTTCCACCACTCCTGGCAGCTTGTTCCTGCACCCACCAAACTGTGTAAAAAAACTTGCCTCACACATCTCCTTTAAACATTCTCCCTCTTTGTGTTTTGGAGAACATCTATATCACCAGTGAGGAGATATTTTCAGCCTTGTAGTGCTTTAAGGTGGATAAATCCCCAGGGCCTGACTGAGTGCATCCTCGGACTTTGTGGGAGGCTAAATTGCAGAGGCCCTTGTGGAGATATCTGCCTCGTTAGCCACTGGTGAAGTTCCTAAAGACCGGAAGGTGGCTACTGTCATTCCATTGTTTAAGAAGGGCAGCAAGGACAAGCAATGGAACTACAGGCCGGTCAGCCTGGCGTCAGTGGTGGAGAAGTTACTGGAGGGAATTCTGAGGGACAGGATCTACCAGCACTGATTAGGAGGAGTCAGCATGGCTTCCGTGGTGGGAAATTGTGCTTGACAAACCTTTCAGCTTTTTTTAAAAAGACGTCACCAAAAGGGTAGATGAGGGTAGGGCGGTGGATGTTGTCTAATTGGATTTTAACAAGGCCTTCAAGGTCCCACATAGTCGGCTGTTCTGGAAGGTTAGGTCCCACGGAATTCAGGGAGAGCTAGTTAGGTGGATTCAAAACTGGCTCGGAGGTAGGAAGCAGAGAGTGGTGGTGGAAGGTTGTTTCCCATTCCCAGACCAGTGACTACTGGTGTGCTGCAGGGGTCGGTGTTGGGATCCTTGTTATTGGTTATTTACGTATATAAGTGATTTGGATGCACAAGGCTTGATCAGTAAGTTTGCAGATGACACAAATTAGGAGGTGTTATTGATAGTGAAGAAGGTTATTGTAGATTACAGGGGGATCTTGATCAGTTAGGGAAGTGGACCGAGGAGTGGCAAATGGATTTCAATGCAGAAATTTGAAGTGATGCATTTTGAAAACTCAAACCAGTGTAGGGCTTCTACTGTGAATGGTAGGGCATTAGGGAGTGCAATGGAACCGAGGGAGCTAGGAGTACAAATGCATAGTTCATTGAAAGCATCATCACCAGTCGACAGGGTGGTGAAAAAGGCGTTTGGCACACTGGCCTTCAGTCAGGGCATTGAGCATAGCAGTTGGATTGTTAATTGTTGGGGGGTGGTATCCGTACTGGAGAGACTGGGGACGAGGTGTTTGGCTGTCGAGTGGAGGAGGCTAGGAGTGGTGCCGTGGTCAGGTGATAGAGAAGGGACGTGTTCGGACAGGCTTGAGATGTGCCTATTTTAACGCAAGGAGTGTTTGTGAACAAGGCAGATCAGCTTAGAGCTTGGATCGATACTTGGAGCTGTGATGTGGTGGCCATTACGGAGACCTGGATGGCTCCGGGGCTGGAATGATTGATTCAAGTGTCGGGTTTTAGATGTTTTAGGAAGGACAGGGAGGGAGGCAAAGAGAGGTGGGGGAGTGGCACTGTTAATCAGAGATAGTGTCACGGCTGCGGAAAAGGTGGATGTTGTGGAGGGACTGTCTACGGTGTCTCTGTGGGTGGAGGTTAGGAACAGGAGGGGTCGATAACTGTACTGGGTGTTTTTTATAGGGCCACCCAACAGTGACAGGGTTATTGAGGAGCAGATAGGGAAGCAGATCCTAGAAAGGTGTGAGAATAACAGAGTCGTTGTGATGGGGATTTTAATTTCCCAAACATTGATTGGCATCTCCAGACAGTGAGGGGTTTAAATGGGGTGGAGTTTGTTAGGTGTGTTCAGGAAGGGTTCTTGACACAGTATGTAGATAGACCTACAAGAGGAGAGGCTGTGCTTGATTTGCTATTGGGAAATGAACCTGGTCAGGTGTCAGATCTCTCAGTGGGTGAATATTTTGGTGATTGTGATCATAATTCTATCTCCTTTACATTAGCACTAGAGAGGGATAGGAACAGACAGGCTAGAAAGGTGCTTACTTGGAGTAAAGGAATTATGAGGCTCTCAGGCAGGAAATTGGAAGATTAAATTGGGAACAGATGTTCTCTGGGAAAAGTGTGGAAGATATGTGGCAAATATTCAGGGGATATTTGTGTGCAGCTCTGAACAGACATGTTCCGATGAGACAGGGGAGTCATGATAGGATACAGGAACCGTGGTGTACGAAGGCTATAATAAATCTAGTCAAAAGGAAAAGAAAAGCATATTAAAGGTACAGAGAGCTAGGTAATGTTAGAGATCTGGAGGAGCACAAGGCTAAAAGGAAGAGATTAGGAGAGCCAGAAGGGGACATGAGAAGGCCTTGGCGGGCAGGAATTAAGGAAAACCCTAAGGTGTTCTACAAATATGTGAAGAGTAAGAGGATAAGATGTGAAAGGATAGGGCCTACCAAGTGCAGCAGTGGGAAAGTGTGTATGGATCCGGAAGAAATAGCGGAGGTACTTAATGAATACTTTACATCGGTATTCACTACGGAAAAAGACCTGGGGGACTGTAGCGGGGACTTGCAGTGGCCTGAAAAGCTTGAGCATGTAGATATTAGAAAAGAGGTGGTGCTGAAACTTTTGGAAAGCATCAAGTTAGATAAGTCGTCAGGACCGGATGAGATGTACCCCAGGTTGCTGTGGGAGGCGAGGGAGGAGATTGCGGAACCTCTGACGCTGATCTTTGTGTCGTCCATGGAGACAGGAGAGGTTCCGGAAGATTGGAGGGTTGCGGATGTTGTTCCCTTATTCAAGAAGGGGAGTAGGGATAGTCCAGGAAATTATAGACCGGTGAGTCTTACTTCAGTGGTTGGTAAGCTGATGGAGAAGATCCTGAGAGGCAGGATTTATGAACATTTGGAGAGGTATAATATGATTAGGAATAGTCAGCATGGCTTTGTGAAGGGCAGGTCCTGCCTTACGAGCCTGATTGAATTTTTTGAGGATGTGACTAAGCACATCGATGAAGGGAGAGCAGTAGATGTAGTGTATATGGATTTCAGCAAGGCGTTTGATAAGGTACTCCATGCAAGGCTTATGGAGAAGGTGAGGAGACATAGGATCCAGGGGACATTGCAGTGTGGATCCAGAAATGGCTGGCCCACAGAAGACAAACAGTGGTTGTTGAAGGGTCGTATTCTGAGTGGAGGTCGGTGACCAGTGGTGTACCTCAGGGATCTGTACTGGGACCCTTACTATTTGTGATTTTTATAAATGACCTGGATGAGGAAGTGGAGGGGTAGGTTAGTAATGTTTGCTGATGATACGAAGGTTGGGGTGTTGTGAATAGTTTGGAGGGCTGTCAGAGGTTACAGAGGGATATAGATAGGATGCAGAGTTGGGCTGAGAAGTGGCAGATGCAGTTTCAACCCAGATAAGTGTGAAGTGGTTCATTTTGGTAGGTCAAATATGTTGGCGGAATATAGTCTTAATGGTAGGACTCTTGGCAGTGTGGAGGATCAGAGGGATCTTGGGGTCGGAGTCCATAGGACGTTCAAAGTGGCTGCGCAGGTTGACTCTGTGGTTAAGAAGGCATATGGTGTATTGTCCTTCATCAATCAGGTAATTGAATTTAGGAGCTGAGAGGTATTGTTGCAGCTAATATAGGTCCCTGGTCAGACCCCACTTGGAGTACTGTGCTCAGTTCTGGTCGCCTCACTACAGGAAAAATGTGGAAGCCATAGAGAGGGTGCAGAGGAGATTTATGCTGCCTGGAATGTGAAGTATGCCATATGAAAGCAGGTGAGGGAACTCGGCCTTTTCTCCTTGGAGAGACGGATGATGAGGGGGGACCTGATTGAGGTGTATAAGATGATGAGAGGTATTGATCGGGTGGATAGTCAGAGGCTTTTCCCAGGGCCTGAAATGGTGGCCACAAGAGGACATAGGTTTTTAAGGTGCTGGGGAGTAGATATAGAGGAGATGTCAGGGGTAAGTTTTTACTCAGAGAATGGTGAATGTCGTGGAATGGGCTGCCGGAAACGGTGGTGGAGGGTGATATGATAGGGTCTTTCATAGAGACTGTTGGATAGGTACATGGAGCTGAGTAAAATAGAGGGCTATGGGTAAGCCTAGTAATTTCTAGGGTAGTGACATGTTCAGCACAGCTTTGTGGGCCAAAGGGCCTGAATTGTGCTGTAATTGTTCTATGTTCTATGTTGCAGTTGTTACAAGTGATTGGAGAGGAACGGAGTTGACGACATAATATTGCTCTGTTTCTGCCGAGAAATTTTAGTCCAGTTTTCTTTTCTGTTTGTTTTTTTTTAAATTTTTTTTTGTTTAGCTTAGATGGTTGATATATTGTTTATAATTTTTTCTTATTGTTTTGGGGATTTTTTTTCTTTCTTTTATATCTATATAATAAATCTTTTTCTTTCCTTTCTTTTAATATTATATTCATTATTAAGAGATCATGGATCTACAGATTTTTTTAAATATTTTATTGTTCTTTATGATTATCTAGGCCATGATTGTTCTCCTGATCTCTCTGTATTACATGTATAAACATCGATGTTATATATCAATCTGTATTAATTTGAAAAACTAATAAAAGATTGAAAAAGAACAAGTGAGTGGTGAGGCTCACTTGGAGTGCTGTGTACAGTTTTGGTCACCCTGTTATCAGATGTGGTTAAACTGGAAAGAGAGCAGAGATTCACGAGGACGTTGCAAGGACTAGAGGGCCTGAGTTATAGGGAGACGTTGACCAGGGTGGGACTTTATTCCTTGGCATGTTGGAGAATGAGGGGTGGCCTTATTCGAAATATATAAAATTATGAGAAAGCACAGATAAGGTGGATGGTAACAGTCTTTTCCCCAGGGTAGGGGAGTCCAAAACTAGGTTTAGGGCAAGAGGGGAAAAATTTAAAAAATGACCTAAGGGGCAACTTCTTCACCCAGAGGGTGGCAAGTACGTGGAACGAGCTGCCAGAGGAAGTGTGAGGCAGGTAGAACAGGGTCATTTCAGCAGCACTTGGATAGGTACATGGAGGGTGGGGCTGGAGGGATATGGGCCAAACGCAGGAAATCGGGACCAGCTGGGTGGGCACCGGGGCTGGCAGGGACTGGTTGGGCCAAAGGGCCTGTATCCATTTTGTATTGCTCTGACCCTATATCTCAGTCATAGTCTTACAGCACGGAAGCAGGCCCTTCAGCCCAACTGGGCCATGCCAACCAAAATGCCCATACAAGCTAGTCCCATTTCCCATGCGTTTGGCCCATAACCTTCTAAACCTTTCCTATCCATGTCTAAGGGTCTTTTAAAGTTGTTGTTGTAGCTGCCTCAACTACTTCCTCTGGCAGCTCATGTACCACCCTCTGTGTATTAAGTTGCCCCTTAAGTTCCTATTAAATCTCTCCCCTTAGACCTGTGCCCTCTAGTCCTTGATTCCCAACCCTGGGAAAAAGACTGACTGCATTCACCCGATCTATGCCCCTCATGATTTTATACACCTCTATACGATCACCTCTCAGTCTCCTATGCTCCAAGGAAGAAAGTCCTAGCCTGTCCAACCTTTCCCTATAAATTCAGTCCCTCAAGTCTTGGGAACATCCTTGTAAATCTCCTCTGCACTCTTCCTAGTTTAATAACGACTCTCCTATAGCACAGCGACCAAAACTGAACACAGTGCTCCAGGAGTGACCTTGTCTTCAACAGCTGCAACATAACATCTCAACTTCTATACTCGATGCCCGGACTGAAGGCCAGTGTGCCAAAAGTCACCTTCACCATCCTCTCTACCTGTGACGCCACTTTCGGGGAACCATGTGCTTGTACTCCTAGGTCCCTCTGTTCTACAACACTCCCTAGGGCACTATCATTTACTGTGAAAGTCCTACCATTATTTGTTTTCCCAAAATGCAACACCTCCCACTTATCCGAATGAAACCCCATTTGCAATTCCTCGGCCCTACTTACCCACTTGATCAAGATTATTGATTATAGATGACAAATAGCAATGGGCCTAGCACCAATCCCTAGGGAACACCACTAGTCCATTCCAAGAAACAACCTTCCACCATCACCCTCTGCTTCCTACCATCAAGTCAATTGTTTATCCAATTAGCCAGCGCTCCCTGGATTCCATGCGACTGAACCTTCCAGAGCAGTCTAACGTGGAACCTTATGAAAGACCTTACTGAAGTCCATATAAACCATGTCTACCACCCTGCCCTCATCGGCCTTCTTGGTTGCTTCCAAAATAAATTGAATCAAGTTCTGTGCTAATCATGCACACGCGTGACGTCGGCAGGTAAGGCGCAGGCAGTTTAAAAAGCAGGTAGAAAAAAAAACTTCAGAGGCTTCATGGGTTTCACTTCGGAAGATGTCGGGACTTTGGAGCAGATAAGTTTTTTCTTTTATTTTTAATAGGTCTTTTATTATAAGGGTTAGATTTTATAAGGTTCTTTCTTAAGTTGTTTATAAGTTTTTAATCGGGAATAGCGAGGGCTGGACTGTGCAGGCGTGTGATGTCGGCAGGTGAGGCGCGGGCAATTTAAATAGCAAACTGCCATATCCAGGCGGGCAGCGTCGGAGTGGGCAGTGGAGTGAGAGGGAGCAGAGTGATTGGGCTTTGGCTCAAGGGGCTTCGGCATAAAGGGGCAAGGCAAGTGAGTAGCTGGTAGGTAGGTAAAGGTTAGGTTTACCTGTTATCTGTTATAAATTTTTAAGTAGAAAAACTAGGGGGGGAGAAAAGAATTAGTTCTGATGGAGGACATGGTGGTGTGCTGCAGCTGCTTGATGTGGGAGCTCGTGGACCTTGCTGCGGTCCACGGTGGCCACATCTGCAGTAAGTGCTTGAGGCTGGAGGAAATTCGGCTCACAATCGATGAGCTGGAGTTACAGCTTCAAACACTGTGCAGCATCAGGGAGGGAGAGAGTTTTGTAGATACTGTACATAAGGAGACGGTCACCCCCCTTAGAGCAGGTAATTTTGGAGTCCAGGAAGTAGATAGAAGGGTGACTGTCAGGGAAGGGAAAAGGAAAAAGAAAACGAACAGGCAGATAGAGCAGAGGACCCCGGAGGCTGTTGAGGGAGACGACCCTGCCGGGGCCTGGGACCGGTCCTGCTACTCAGAAGAAAAGGGAGGAGAAGAGGAAGGCAGTAGTGATAGGGGAATCAATAGTCAGGGAAACAGACAGGAGGTTCTGTGGCAGTGAGCATGAATCCCCGATGATATGTGTCTCCCAGATGCCAGGGTCCGGGATGTCACTGATCGGATCCACAGGATTCTAGAGCAGGAGGGGAGAGCAGCCAGAAGTTGTGGTTCATGTTGGTACCAACGACATAGGTGAGAAGACGGATGAGGTCCTGAAAAGTGAGTTTAGCGAGCTAGGCAGAAGGCTGAAGAACAGGACCTCGAGGGTAGTGATCTCGGGATTGCTGCTGGTGCCACGTGATAGTGAAGGTAGGAATAGGAGGAGGTGGCAGATAAATGTGTGGCTGAGAAGTTGGTGCAGGAGGGAGGGTTTTTCGATTTTTGGATCATTGGGATCTCTTCTGGGGAAGGTGGGACCTGTACAGAGAGGACGGGTTACACCCGAACCTGAGGGGGGCCAATATCCTTGCGGCCAGGTTTGCTAGGGTGGTTCAGGAGGGTTTTAAACTAGATTGCGAGGGGGAAGAGAACCGGAGGAGTGGGTCAGAGGAAGAAGGGGATGGGGAAAAGTCAGATCTGACAGGTAGAGAGGCTTTGAGGAAGGAGAAGCAGAGTACAGGCTATAAAAGTAGTAAGGTGGATGGGCTAAAGTGCATTTACTTAAATGCAGAAGCATCAGGAACAAGGGAGATGAACTGAGAGCTTGGATAAATACATGGAACTATGATATTGTGGCTCTTGCAGAGACTGCTGACATCAGGGTAGGAATGGATACTGAATATTCCTGGATTTCAGTGTTTTAAAACGGATGGTGGTGGGGGGTGGGGGGGGGGGAGGAGAGGAGGAGGGGTGGGCGATACTGGTCAGGGACAACCAGTTACAGCTGCAGAAAGGGGATATAATGTAGAAAGATCCTCTCTAGAGTCAATATGGGTGGAAGTTAGGAACAAGAAAGGGGCATTTACCCTCCTGGGAGTATTCTATAGGCCCCCCGGTAGCAGTAGGGATACTGAGGAGCAGAGTGGGAGGCAGTTTTTGGAGAGAAGCAAAAATAACAGTGTTATTATAATGGAAGACTTCAACTTCCCCAAATATTGATTGGCACCTGCTTAGTGCCAAGGTTTACACGGGGCGGAGTTTGTTAAGTGTGTACAGGGCAGATTCCTGACACAGTATGTTGACAGGCCGACTAGAGGGAATGCCATATTAGATCTAGTTTTAGGTAATGAACCGGGACAGGTGACAGATCCATCCGTGGGTGAGCATTTGGGGGACAGTGACCATTGCTCCATAACCTTTAGAATTATCATGGACAGGGATAGGAGCAAAGAGGATGGGAAGATATTTAATTGGGGAAAGGCGAATTATGAGGCTATAAGGCGAGAACTTGGGAGGGTAAATTGGGGTGACATTTTTGAAGGGAAATGTACTATGGAGATGTGGTCGATGTTCAGGGATCTTTTGCAGGATGTTAGGGATAAATTTGTCCTGGTGAGGCAGAGAAGGAATGGCAGGGTGAAGGAACCGTGGGTGACAAGAGAGGTGGAACAACTAGTTAGGAAGAAGAAGGCAGCATACATAAGGTGTAAGCAGCAAGGATCGGACAGGGCTCGTGAGGAATATAGAGTAGCAAGGAAGGAACTTAAGAAAGGGCTGAGGAGAGCGAGAAGGGGACATGAAAAGGCTTTGGCGAGTAAGGTTAATGAGAATCCCAAAGCTTTTTTCTCATACGTGAAGAGCAGAAGGATGGCTAGAGTAAAGTTAGGTCTGATTAAAGACAAAGGTGGGAGGATGTGCCTGGAAGCTGTGGAAGTGGGTGACGTTCTCAATGAATACTTCTCTTCAGTATTCACCAAGGAGAGGTGAGGACAGTGTTGATGACGCTGAGGACAGTGTTGGTGAGGGTAATGTTCTAGAGTATGTAGATATTAAGAGAGAGGATGTGTTGGAGCTGTTAGAAAATATTAGGACAGATAAGTCCCCGGGCTTGACGGAATATTCCCCAGGCTGCTTCCTGAGGCGAGGGAGGAGATTGCTGAACCATTGGTTAGGATCTTTGAGTCCTCGTTGTCCACGGGTATGGTATCAGAGGATTGGAGGGTGGCGAATGTTGTCCCATTATTCAAGAAAGGTAGTGGGGATAGTCCAGGGAATTACAGACCAGTGAGCCTTACATCTGTGGTGGATAAGCCGTTAGAAAGGATTCTAAGAGAAAGGATCTATGAGCATATAGAGAATCATGGACTGATTAGGGACAGCCAGCATGGCTTTGTGAAGGGAATATCTTGCCTCACAAGCCTGAGAAGGTACTTTTAGGAGGTGACCAGGAACATTGATGAGGTTAGTGCAGTGGATGTGGTCTACATGGATTTTAGTAAGGTGTTTGACAAGGTTCCTCATGGTAGGCTTCTTCAGAAGGTAAGGGACCAGGGAGGCTTGGCCATGTGGATTCAGAATTGGCTTGCCTGTAGAAAGCAGAGAGTTGTGGTGGAGGGAGTGCATTCGGATTGGAGGGCTGTGACTAGTGGTGTCCCACAAGGATCAGTTCTGGGACCTCTACTTTTCGTAATATTTATTAATGACTTGGATGAGGGGGTGGAAGGGTGGGTTGGCAAGTTTGCAGATGACACAAAGGTTGGTGATGTTGTGGATAGAGTGGAGGGCTGTCGAAGATTGCAGGAGGACATTGATAGGATGCAGAGCTGGGCTGAGAAGTGGAAGATGGAGTTCAATCCGGAGAAGTGTGAGGTAGTACACTTTGGAAGGACAAACTCCTAGGCAGAGTACAGGGTAAATGCAAGGATTCTGGGCAGTGTAGAGGAGCAGAGGGATCTGGGGGTTCATACGCTGGGTGACTGTACTCCACCTGTTTTCAGTCACTGTGTGAACTCCACCGTCACTCCTGTGTACAAAGCCATACATCCTACCTGTTTCCAGCCACATCCAGAACGTGGATCTCAGATGCCTTGGCCAGTTCCGGTGGGAGGTGCGTTAGTCTGTTGTCACGGAGACTCAGTACATTTAAACTTGCACAGCCTCCCAGTTCAGCTGGAAGATCCAGCAGCCTGTTCCGATCCACATTCAGATTTGTCAGCAACTTCAGTTTTCCAATGGATTTGGGAAGTGTCTGAAATTAAGCGGGGAGAAAATATTGATGTTCCTAACAGTCAAAGAATGCTGGGAAGATGTGATCCACGAAACAATGCAGCAAATCCATGCACAGAAAGATCCCACCAACAGCACCATGGTAACAACAGATTTAAATCTTCTCCTCTCACCTTAAACCCGTCCCCGTTAGTTTTAGACTCCCTTCACCTGAGAACAAGTCTGTAACCATTCACCTCATGATTTACAAGGTCACCCCTCAGCCTCCTACGCTCCAGGGGGATAAAAAGTCCCAGCCTAGCCAATCTCCCTTTATAACTCAAGCTCGACAGTTCCGGCAAAATCCCCATGAATATTTTCTGCACCCTTTCCAGTCTGTGTCGCCACTTTCAGGGATCTATGTACCTGTACCCCCGGGTCTCTCTATTGCACAGGGCCGTCACTTACTGTGCAAGTCCTGCCCTGGTTTAACTTCCTCGCTATTTCACCAATTTGTGTGTCCTTTGCAAATCATAGTTCCTATGTTCACATTAAAGGTCCCAGAACCAACCCCTGTGGTACACCACTAGTCACAGACCTCCTGTCAGAACATCCTTCCACCACTACCCTCTGCCTCCTATCACCAAACCAATTTGATCCAGTATCTCTCTGTAAATTAATTGTCCCCTCCTCACAGCTTGCCTTCCCAGCTATTGTCTCATATCAGGTTACTGTACTTTCACTTCCTTCCTCCAAGTCAGTAATATAATAAAACATTAGAACAGCACAGGAACAGGCCCTTCGGCCCAAACTAACTAAACTAGTCCCTTCGACCTACACAAGGTCCATATCCCTCCATTCTCTGCACCTTCATGTGTCTATCTAAGAGCCTCTAAAATGCCTCTATCGTATTTCCTTCACCACAACCCCTGGCAGCACATTCCAGGCACCCACCGCGCTCTGTGTTTCAAAAAAACCTCCCCCACACTTCTCCTTTGATCTTTCCCCCTCTCAGCTTAAATGCATGCCCTCTTGTATTTGACAGTTCAACCCTGAGAGAAAGATACCAGCTGTCTACTCTATCCATGTCTCTCATAATCTTCTAAACTTCTGTCAGGTTTCCCCTCAGCCTCCACCACTCCAGAGAAAACAACCTAAGTCTGTCCAGCCTCTCCTTGTAGCTCATGCCCTCTAATCCAGTCAACATCCTGGTGAACCTCCTCTGCACCCTTTCCAAAGCCTCCTCTTGTAATGGGGCAACCAGAATTGAATGTAATACTCCAGATGCCAGCGTTGTATGAAGCTGCAACATAACTTCCTGACTCTTGAACTCAATGCCTTGACTAACAAAGGCAAGCATGCCATATGCCTTCTTTACTACCCTATCAACTTGTGTAGCCACTTTCAGGGAGCTATGAACTTGGACCGCAAGATCCCTCTGTACATCAATGCTGTTAAGGATCCTGCCATTAACTGGGTATTGTCCCTTTACATTTGACCTCCCAAAATACAACACCTCACACTTGGCCAGATTAACATCGAACACTACAGCACACTACAGGCCCTTCGGCCCACAATGTTGTGCCGACATTTTATCCTGCTCTAAGATCTATCTAACCCTTCCCTCCCACATAGCCCCCTATTTTTCTATCATTCATGTGTCTATCTAAGAGTCTCTTAAATGTCCCCAATGTATCTGCCCCCACAACCTCTGCAGACAGTGCATTCCACACACCCACCACTCTCTTGTGTAAAAAAACCCCTGATATCCCCCTTATACCTTACTCCAATCACCTTAAAATTATGCCCCCTCACGTTATCCATTGTCGTACTGGGAAAAAATCTCGGACTGTCCACTCGATCGATGCCTCTTATCATCTTGTACACCTCCATTAAGTCACCTCTCATCCTCCTTCTCTCCAAAGAGAAAAGCCCTAGCTCACTCAACCTATCCTCGTAAGACATGCTCTCCAATCCAGGCAATATCCTGGTAAATCTCCTCTGCACCCTCTCTAAAACTTCCACGTCCTTCCTATAATGAAGTGACCAGAACTGAACACAATACTCCAAGTGTGGTCTCACCAGAGTTCTATAGAGCTGCAACATCACCTCGTGATTCTTGAACTCAATACCCCAACTAATGAAGGCCAACACGCCATACACCTTCTTAACAACCCTATCGACCTGTGCGGCAACCTTGAGGGATCTATGGACGTGGACCCCAAGATCCCTCTGTTCCTCCACACTGCTCAGAGTCCTGCCATTAACTCCATCTGCCATTCCTCGGACCACATCTGTAACTGATCTCTATTCCACTGTATCCTTTGACAATCTTCTACACTCCACAATGTAATATACCATAAACATTGTGGTCCCAGCACAGATCCCTCTGGTATCCCACAGGTTGCCAAGCTAAAAGTGAGCCCCCTACCCCTTGCTGCATCCAGCCCGTTAGCTCATATGTTACCTCCTGACGATGGCTTCCTATCTTGTGCTCTCCAGGATGCACTTCAACACTTCTGCGCAGTTTATCCTTTCACACTGTGATCCCAGCTAGTACTGGGGAAATTAAAGTCCCCTCTGACTAACACTCTTATATCTCTCTATCTGCCCCCTCCCCCACTGACTGCTGGGAGGTCCGTGGAATCCCAGAGGTTGTCCCTTTTTAATTCTGAAACTCTTCCCAAATGGCCGCTTCTGAAGAACCTTCTCACTCATCCTTCATTACTGCACGGTGGAGAATGGGCAGGAATGTGGATCAGATCACCCATAACCTTACTGAATGGTGAAGCAGGTCTGAAGGGCTAAGTCGTCACCTCCTGCCAGGATTACTTCTCTCATATCCAAAGAAGACCACATCAAACTGTGTACGGTTCCATCACTAGTAGCTCGCCAAAGGTACTGCGCTCCTGCAGCACCCACTCCCCTCATGCCAACCCCTCATGCTCCCCTTGCGCCAACTCCCTCAACGTCACAGTCCCCTAGCAACAGCCCCCTCAATGCCACATTCCCCTCGTACCACCCCCCAGTGTAGCCCCCTCACGCTCCCCTAGCACTAACCCCCTCAGCGCCACACTCCCCTAACACCACCCCCGTCAGCGCCACACTCCCCTAGCACCAACCCCCAGTGCAGCCCCCTCATGCTCCCCTAGCACCAACCCCAGCGCCACACTCCCCTAGAGCCACCCCCTCAGCACCACGCTCCCCTAGCACCAACCCCCCCAGCGCCACACTCCCCTAGCACCAACCCCCTCAGCACCAACCCCCTCAGCGCCACGCTCTCCTCACGCTACTCTAGTGCCAACCCCCCAGCGCCATGCTCCGTTAGCGCCGCCCCCCTCCCACCGTGTGACTACCTGGGAATGCTTGCTCAGACCTTCTTAAACAATTCTCTGGTGTGGTATGTCAACAGAAAGCTGGATTGCTACCACAAGAGGTCCTGGACTTGACCTCCAAGTTAACCCACGGGTACTCTGAAGCCCACTGCGATGGGATTGCTTGCAGCCTGAAATGCTCATCAGATTGGAGAGGACTCTGCCTGATGATCAGACAGTACAAGCACACACCTAACTTACCGTGAGCAGGTTTTCAGTGAGAATCAGCTCGGTCAGGTGCGTGCACTCCCCCACAGCCTCCGTCAGCTCTGTCAGCCGATTCTGATCCACCTTCAGAATGGACAACTGCTTCAGCTGGCCTGGAAAAGCACAGAGACCTCAGTGTCTGCCCAGAAACACCAGGACAGGAAGAGAGTGGCTCTTCCCCCCAGCTTCCCGCTGCTGGACAGTCCACACAAGAAGAGGGGTGTTGGGGCAGGGAACACCTCGATGTGCCATTCTCAACCCCTCCCCCAAGACTAGATCACGTGTGGATCCACCCATCACACCCTGACCAAGTACTGCACTTACCAATGCCGTCTGGCACAGACTCCAGTGGGTTCTGGGAGAGAAGCAAGTCCGTCAGAGCCACCAGCCCACTGATCTCATCAGGAAGTGTCTCTAGTTTGTTTTCCGAAACATCCAGGCAGACCAGGCGCTTGAGATTTCCCAGCTCCTGCAACAGACAAAAGAGTATAACTCACACACAACAATGCAAACTCATCCTACAGCCTTGTATCAATTCCAAACTAATTCCAGTGCCCCCCTCTTGCCCCACAGCCCTGTACCCAAACCACCTCTCCCTTACAGGCAGCCCACAGTTCTGGTACAGTTTGCCTATCAATCTTTGGTTCTAATTTGCCTGGGCCAGATCCACTCACAGACTTCCTCCAGTGAATGATTCTTGCTCTTTATAGCTAACGATTACCTTCCCCTAACTGTTCCTCTACGGACACTTGGTGCACCTGACTCACCTCATTCCCTAGAACCAGTTACAGTAACGTCTCCTACCTCACTGGACCAGAAACGCATTGCTCCAGAAAATTATCCTGGACACATTTTGGAAACTCTTCAGACTCTGTCCTGAAAACAATTACTACCCCAGTTTATACTGAGATAACAAAGTCCCCCAGTGTAACCACCCTGTAGGCTTTGCAGTTCCCTCCATGCTTGCTCTTCTACATCCCTCCCACTCATTGGTGACGTATGAAATACAGCCAACAGTGTGATGTTCCGCACAGAGAGGGGTAGTGGAAACTGTGAACATCAGGGTCTTTGAAAGTGGATCGGTAACTGGGAGCAAGTTGCTGCATGGATACAGCTGGGGCTCAGGCAGCTAGGACGCAGCAGACACTGTGGGTGAATGTGCTGCAACAACACGATAACTCTGACTGTCCTCCTTACTGACTGTCCATTCTGCATCTCATGGTGCCTCTGAACACATCAGCTCTGTATGCAAATTTCTCCTGAACTCTCTATTAGAGGCAGCTTCAACTTGACGACGCCATCACTGAGCTCCCAACCCGAGAGGGACCAGCATCCTGTGTCTCCATTCTGTGTCCTTACCGGTGGCAGTGCAGTAAGCTGGTTCCTGTCCAGCCACAGCTCCCGAAGGTTTGGCAGCGCTCCTAAAGTATCCGGCTGCAAAACAATGAACACATTGTCACAGTCACACCCTCAGAAAATCTCACAGAGCGGGCTCAGGACACAGCTCCGTCAAATGAACAAAGGACACAGAAAGTATGGGTAAACTCCCCACTGCCACGTCCATGTCCTCAGACATTAGTGGATCAGGTTCCAAACAGTCTCTGGGCATTTCCCCTGAAAGGAGCGCCCAACCTGTCTGAAATGTAACGGGGTGTGGGTCAAAAGCCCTGACATTGGGGCTTTGAACGCGACCTGCTCTGCCTCCAATGAAAGATGTTTGGATGGTAACAGATTCAAGGGATGGGAATGTAGGAAACAGGACCAAGAGTAGGCCATTCGGCCCTTCAAGCCTGCCCTCCTGTTCAATGCAATCATGGTGATTCCCTCTCCGTCCACACCCCTCGATGCCTTTTCTATGTTAGATAGAGCAGTACAGCACAGGAACAGGCCCTTCAGCCCACCATGTCTGTGCCAAACATTATGCCAGATTAAACTAAATCCCTTCTGCCTGCACATGATCCAAGTCCCTCCATTCTTTGCATATTCATGCTTCTATCTAATAGCCTCTTAAACGCCACTATCGTTCTACCCCCACCCCGGCAGCCTGCTCCAGTGTAAAAAAAATAAATTGCCCCGCACAGCTCCTTTAAACTTTCCCCCCTCACCTTAAATGCATACGGTCTAGTACTTGGCACTTCTACCCGGGGGAAAAAGACACCGGCTATCTACCCTATCTAATAACCTCTCTCAGGTCTCCCTCAGCCTCTGCCGCTCCAGAGAAAACAACCCAAGGTTGCCCAACCTCTCCTTATAGCTCATACCCTCTAATCCAGGCAGCATCCTAGTGAACCTCTTCTGCACCCTCTCCAAAGCCTCCACATCTTCCAACTGCTTCTTAAATATATTTGGTGACTTGGCCTCCACAGCCTTTTGGGTAGAGAATTCTGCAAGGTCCTCACTCTCTGAGGGACACTTCTCCCCATCTCAGTCTGAAATGCTAGGTCCTGTATCCAAAGACTGAGACCCCCTCATTCTACACTTCCCAGCAAGGGAGATATCCTCCCACATCCAGCCTGTTAGCCCTGTCAGAATTTTCTACATTTCAATGGGATCCCCTCTTATTTTTCCCCAAACTTGCGTGAATGTTGGCCGAGGCAACCCAACCTCTCCCCTTACAGTGGTCCCACCATCCCAGGGATCAACTTTCTAACGGATTGGGAAAAGCTGATGTACAGAGGGACCTGGGTGTCCTTGCTCCTGTACCTAAACCTCTTGTGACAAAGGCCAGCGCACCCTGTCTTCGGAAATGCTTGCTGCACCTGCACATTTGCCTTCAGTGACATGAAACAATACTGTTTGTATTTCTTACCAAAGTGGACAACTGGACATGTACCCACATTATACTGCACCTGCCCACTCATTCAACCTGCCTGTTTCACCTCTACTTTTTTCAGCAGGTCCTCAAATAACTCCACAGCAGCACCTGAATCACAACGGACATGACAGAATCTGTGAAAATCAAATAACCGCAAGTCTGAATAAACACAAAAGCAACAGGCCAAGCGAAGGGTCTTCCACCCTCTGTTCCTCCTCCCTCAGATGCTGCCTGACCTGCTGAGTGTTTTTATTTTTGGTTCTCGGGGACTGGAGGCAGTGTGTCTGTGGCCTTACGACCCGGTGCAGAGGGAGAGGAGGATAAACAGATTCATTACCAGGACTTCAAGTTCATTGCTGCCCAGGTCCAGCTCTTCCAGCTTCACCAGGAAAGACAGCGATCTGCAGATAGAAAAATCAACGTAACCAGTGACTGCAGCCAACAGATATAGAGTTATATACAGCATAGAAATAGACCCTTACCCCCAGCTGGTCCCTGCCCATCAAGATGTCTTCTGAGCTAGTCCCAATTAGCTGTATTTAACTACCTCTCTAAACCTCTCTATCTATGGACCTGTCCAAAGGTTTTTTAAACATTGTATTTGTACCCGCCTCTACCACTTCCTCTGGCGGCTTGTTCCTCACACCCACTACCCTCTGTGTGAAATCTTGCCCCTCAGGTCCCCTTTAAATCTTTCCCCTCTCACCTTAATCCTATGCCCTCTAGTTTTAGACTCCCCTACCCTTGGAAAAAGACTGTGACCATCCAACTTATCCACATTCCTCATGATTTCGATGTCGTCGACATGTTTCCGGATGACACCAAAATCGTGGCGTAGTGTACAGTGAAGGCTGATAGGTAAGTTTACAACAGGATCTACAACAGCGGTTGTTACTCACGTTGGCAGTGCCTTCAGAAGGTTCTCTCGGAGTTCCAGGGTAACCAGGTTCGATAAACTGCAGAAGACGGAGTGAGTGAGGGTTGAAGTCGCGCAATCATACACAGACAAAATAAAAAGGAAAGACAAAGTATGGTCTAAAATAGTGAGAAGTTGCTGGGTGTTGGTGTTCAGAGGGACCCAAATCTCCTTGTACATTAATCACTGAAAGCTAACATTAAGATATAGCAGGCAGTTAGGAAATCAACTGGTATGTTAGCCTTTATTGTCAGAGGATTTAAGGACAAGCATAGAAACAACTTGCCCCAGTCCAATGACATAAGGCTGTGGTGAGACCATGGAATGCCAAGGAAGGACGGACGTGACGGTGGGGGGGGGGGGGGGGGGGGGGGGGGGGGGGGGGGGGGGGGGGGGTGGGGGGGGGGGGGGGGGGGGGGGGGGGGTGGGGTCACTGGGAGTCAGAGTTGTATAGCACAGGAACAGACTTGGCTCATCATCACCCTTTCTGCCCACCTACACCAATCCTATCTGTCTGCAGTAGGCCCGTATCCCTCTATGCCTTGCCTATTGAAGTGTCTGTCTCAATGCCTCTGAAACGTAGTGACTGTATCCGATTCCATCCCCTCCTCTGGCAGCACATTCCATCTATCTGTGTAAAGGCTTACTCCTCAGATCCCTTTTAAGACTCCTACCTCTCGCCTTAAACCTGTGCCTTCTGGTGTTTCATACCCCTATGCTGGGCAAAGATTCTTTCTAACTACTCTGTGCCTCTCATAATCTTATATACTTCTGTCAGCTGCCTTCACTCCAGGGAAAACAAGTCGACCGTACCTTCATCACCTCCTTTGTTCCCTCCTCAAAACTCGCAATCAAATTACAAGCAACCCCTGTGTTACTCCCATTTGTGGGCAGTGATTTGTGAATTCTGTAAGGGCAAGTTTCCAGGTACCGGGAATTCCTTTGTGCAGATCACACGGCTTCACACACGATACAGACTATTTTCGAGGACTGCAACACCCCGATAACGCAGGGTAGATGTAGTGAGACAGAGCTTCCCCCTCACAAAGCCATGCTAACTCTCTGTAATCTGCCACTGCCTTTCCAAACGTACTAAATCCCATCCCTCGAAATTTTCTCGAATAACTTCCCTACCACTGACATCAGGCTCACCAGCCTGTAGTTACCTGGCTTACCTCTGCTGTCTTTCTTAAATAAGGAACAACATGAGATCTCCTCCAGTCTTCTGGCACCTCACCTGTGGGTAACGAAGATGCAAACATCTCCATTGCCGCCCCTTGCTTCCAATAGCTCTCAGATTGCAGAGATCAGGGAGGGTGTGCTGATACTCTGGGGCATGCTGATATCAAGGTGGTGCTGGTGCTGGGTCTCTTGAAGAGCATTAAGGTGGATAAGTCCCCAGGGCCTGATGGGATCTATCCCAGGTTATTGAGAGAGGCAGGAAAGGAGATTACTGGGGTCTTCACCAAGATCTTTCTGTCCTCTTCAGCCACTGGAGAGGTCCCAGAGGACGGGAGAATAATCATGTTGTTTCTCTATTTAAGAAGGGGAGTAGAGACAAACCAGGAATGATAGGCTGGTGAGCCTTACATCGGCAGCGATATAGTCCCATTTGCCCGCATTTAGCCCATATTCATCTAAACCTTTCCTATCCATGTACTTGTCCAAATGTCTTTTAAACATTGTAATCGTACCCACCTCTACCACTTCCTCTGGCAGCTCGTTCCACGTATCTACCACCCACTGTGTGAAAAAGTTGCCCCTCAGGTCCCCTTTAAATCTTTCCCCCTCACCTTAAATTTATGCCCTCCAGTTTTAGATTCCCCTGCCCTATTCACATCTGGAAAAGCATAGACTATTAGGGACAGTCAGCATGGCTTAGTGCAGGGGAGGTCACGTCTTACAAACAATTGAGTTTTCAGAGGAGTGACGAAGATGATTGATGAGCAGAGGGAAGTGGATGTTGTCTGCAGGGATTCAGCAAAGCTTTTGACAAGGTCCCTCATGGTAGGCTGATCAGAAGATTAGGCACATGGGATCCATGGAGTCTTGGTAGATTGGATTCAACATTACCTTGGCCATAAAAGATAGAGGGTAGTGGTGGGGGGTGTTATTCTGACTGGAGGTCTGTGACCAGTGGTGTTCCGCAGGGATCAGTGCTGGGGCCTCTGTTGTTTGTGATATACACATATGATATGGACAAAAATGTAGGTGAACTGATTAGTAAGTTTGCAGACAACACAAAAATTGGCAGAGTTGTGGTGAACGAGGAAAGTTGTCAAAGGACAGCAGGATATAGACCAGTTGGAAATGTGGGCAGAGAATTGGCCGCTTGATCTTAATCCAGTGTGATGTGTTGCACTTTGGGAGGTCAAATGCAAGAGCATAGTATACAGTAAATGGCAGGACCCTGAGGAGCATTGATGTACAGAGGGGTCTTGGGGTGCAAGTCGATAGCTCCATGAAAGTGGCAACACAAGTAGATAGGGTGGTAAAGGAGGTGCACAACATGCTTGCCTTCATTGTCAGGGTGTTGAATAAAAATTGGGAAGTCACATTGCACTGTATAAAACTTTGGTCAGGCCACATTTGGAGTAGGGAGACTGTGGATGCTGGAATCTGGAGCAACTCACAATCTGCTGGAGGAATTCCTTCCCTCTCCCACAGGTGCTGCTCGACATGCTGAGTTCCTCCAGCAGGTTGTTTATTGCTCCACATTTGGAGCATTGTGCACTGTTCTGTAATGTCATGGCTGAATCAGTCTTCACCTCAACACCACATCCCCACTCCCTCCCATGTCCTTCAGCACCCTGTCAAAGGACGGCTTGAAAGATTCAGTGAATGTATTTAAGCTGTACATTGGCGGAGGAGATCAGAGAATCCAAAGAGATTTTACAACTACATTTAAGGGTAAAAGTCACCAGAGTGTGAATAGGGCACCTCACAGACCAAGTGGACATCTTTGTGTAGAGCCGCAGGAGATGGGTGAGGTCCTCAATGGATATTTCTCCTCTGTTTTTACCTTGGAGAAAGACAATGAAGACTTTGGAACGAGGGAAAGTTCATGGGGCTGCCTTGATAGTCTGCATTACCGCAGAGGAGGTGCTGGATGTCTTAAAATGTAAGAAAGTAGATAATCTCCAGGGCCTGGCAGGTATATCCAAGAACACTGTGAAGGGTAGAGAAGAAATTGTGGACACCCTGGTTAAGATATTTGCTTCATCATTATCCATGGGTGAGGTGCCAGAAGACTGGAGGGTGGTGTGCTTTTATTTAAGTAGAACTGCAAAGGAAAACCTGGGAACATATAGAAGTGGAGGCCCATGACTAGTGCTGTGCCTCAGGGTCAGTGCTGGGCCCATTGTTTTTGTCATCTATATCAATGATGTGGATGTGAATGTACAGGGCATGGTTAGTAACGCCAAAATAGGTGGTATTGTAGACAGTGAAGGTGGTTATCAAGAACTACAGAGCGATCTTAATCCGCTGGCTATGTGGACCGAGGAATGGCAAATGGAGTTTACAAGTCTCATGTCAGTGGTAGGGAAGCTATTGGAGAGAACTCTTAGGGAAAGGATTGATGAGAATTTGGAAAACCATGGCCTAAATAGGGACAGTCAGCATGACTTCATGCAGGGCAAGACATGTCTTACAAACTCGATTGAGTTTTTGAGGAGGTGACAAGGGTGATTGATTAAGGTAGAGCTGTGGATGTTGTTGACATAGATTTCAGTAAGGAGTTTGACAAGGTCCTGCATGGGAGGCTCATCCAGAAGATTAAGGTGCATGGGATCCAGCATAACCTGGTCGTTTGGATTCAGAATAGAAGGGTAGTGGTCGATAGAACTCATTCTGGCAGGTGTCCGTGACCAGTGGTGTTCCTCAGGGATCCGTACTGGGACCTCTGCTGTTTGTGATGTATATAAATGACTTGGACAAAAACATGGATGGTGGGTTAGTAAGTTCACACATGATACAAAGGTTGGTGGCATTGTGGATAGTGTAGAAGATTGCCAAAGGATACAGTGAGATATAGATCAGGTGCAGATATGGTTGGAGAAATAACAGATGGAGGTGCTGAACTTTGGGAGATCAAGCATAAAGAGACAGTACACAGTCAATGGCACGACCCTGAACAGTGTTGATGTACAGATGGATCTTGGGGTACAAGTCCATAGCTCCCTGAAAGTGGCTGCACAGGGTGATAGGGTGGTAAAGAAGGTGTACGGCATGCTTGCCTTTATTAGTCAAGGCACTGAGTTCAAGAGTCAGGAAGATATTTTGCAGCTTTATAAATCTCTGGTTAGGCTGCATCTAGAGTATTGCATTCAATTCTGGTCGCCCCATTTTAGGAAGGATGTGGAGGCTTTGGAGAGGATGCATAAGTGGTTCACCAGGATGCTGCCGGATTAGAGGGTATGAGCTTTAAGGAGAGGTTGGACAAACTTGGGTTGTTTTTCTCTGGAGCGGCGGAGGCTGAGGGGAGACCTGATAGAAGTTTATAAGATTATGAGAGGCGCAGACAGAGTAGACAGCCAGGATCTTTTTCCCAGGTCCAAATGTCTAATAAAGGGCATGAATTTAAGGTGAGAGGGGGTAAGTTCAAAGGAGATTTGCGAGGCAAGTCTGCTTTTTTTTAAACAGAGAGCGGTGGGTGCCTGGAATGTGCTGCCAGGGGTGGTGGTGGAGGCAGATACAATAAATGCGTTTAAGAGGCTCTTAAATAGGCACACAAATGTGCAGAGAATGGAGGGATATGGAGAATGTGTGGGCAGAAGGGATTACTTTAGTTAGGTACTTAATTATGTTTAATTAATTCAGTGCAACATGGTGGTCTGAAAGGCCTGTTCCTGTTCCTGTTCTGTGCCGTCCTGGATAATGGCAGAACAGGATTGAGGAGCCAAATAGCCAACCTTCATTCCCAGTTCCTACTTCCTTGGACCATGGGGACACAGGACCTTGGGGTGGGGGGGGGGAGGTAACAGCACACGAGAGCTTTGGTTAAACTGTCAGGGAGAAGCTGCTGCTTTTGCTCTGTGCAGACGGCTGCCAATGACATTCTCTGTTCAGCACGTCGCTCTGTATGTGTTCTGGTGCTGGGATGCCGAAGGAGATCACTTACTTGCCAATGTCGTTTGGCAGAAACTGCAGAGAAACGTCATTGAGGGAGAGATGTGCGAGGATCCGTAACTGCGTGAATCCGTCAGGCAGCCTATGAGAGAGAGTGGAAACACTGGTGGGCGCAGGAACACGCAGACACAAAGCAGCCCCGAAGTTCCTCTGTTCCTTCACCAGCTCACCCCAGTCACCCCGACCCTTCACCCTCCCTCCAACCAGTCACCGCTGACACTTCGCCATCCCTCTGACCCTTCACCTTCCCTCCGACCCTTCACTCAGTCACCCCTGACCCTTCACCCTCCCTCCAACCAGTCACCACTGACCCTTCACCCTCGCTCCGAGCAGTCACCGCTGACCCTTCACCATTTCATTCCACACAATCAGCAGCCACAAGTGTCGGGGCCAGTGGGCAGTGTCCAGTCAATGATTGGTGCATCTATGAGCAGGGTTAAGCCTTGAGGTCAAGGGTCAGTGGGAAAGGTCCACCTCAGGGTCAGGGGTCACTGAGTAACGACGATCTCAGGGTCAGGGGTCAACGGGTAGGGTCCACCTCATGGTCAGGGGTCAGTGGGTAGGGTCCACCTCAGGGTAAGGGGTCAGTGAGCAGGGTTGAGCCAGGCACAGTTTGGTTCGTTGAGAGTTGACTGTACCTGGAGAGAGGGTTCCCACTGAAATCAGCGATTTCCAGAGATTTGCAGAACTTAATACTCTCTGGAATTTCTGGAATATCTGTGGAGACAAAAGCAGCAATGTGAAATAACACCCCCCCGAGGAATAAGCTGGTTGATGCATGAAAACTGTGGAATCACCAGAGTGGGGGTGGGAACAACTGTCCCGGAAGGTGCACACGCAGACTTCACGTCGACAGTCCCAGAGGAGAGCTGGTAGAGAGGAGCCTGCACATCCAACAGAGTCACGCACCACCACCAGCACACCTACAGGGCAGTGCACCACCACCACAACTACAGGGCAGTGCACCACCACCACAACTACAGAGCAGTGCACAACCACCAGCACACATACAGGGCAGTGCACCACCACCACAACTACAGGGCAGTGCACCACCAACACAACTACAGAGCAGTGCACCACCACCAGCACACATACAGGGCAGTGCACCACCAGCACACCTAGAGGGTAGTGCACCACCACCAGCACACCTAGAGGGTAGTGCACCACCACCAGCACCCTTACAGGGTAGGGCACCACCACCAGCACCAGCACACCTACAGGGCAGTGCACCACCAGCACCAGGACACCTACAGGGCAGTGCACCACCACCAATACCCCTACAGGGTAGTGCACCATCACCAGCACACCTACAGGGCAGTGCACCACCACCAGCACACCTACAGGGCAGTGCACCACCAGCAGCACACCTACAGGGCAGTGCACCACCATCACCAGCACACCAACAGGGCAGTGCACCACCACGACCAGCACACCTACAGGGGCAGTGCACCACCAGCAAACCTAGAGGGTAGTGCACCACCACCAGCACACCTACAGGGCAGTGCACCACCACAGCACACCTACAGGGCAGTGCAAGCACCAGCACACCTACAGGGCAGTGCACCACCACCAGCACACATACAAGGCAGTGCACACCACAGCACACCTAGAGGAGAGTGCACCAACACCAGCACGCCTACAGGGTAGTGCACCATCACCAGCACACCTACAGGACAGTACACCAACACCAGCACACCTACAGGGCAGTGCACCACCACCAGCACCAACACACCTACAGGGCGGTGCACCACAACCAGCACACCTACAGAGCAGTGCACCACAACCAGCACACCTACAGGGCAGTTGCACCACCAGCACAACTATAGGGTAGTGCACCAACATCAGCACACCTACATTGCAGTACACCAACACACCTACAGGGCAGTACACCAACCACCACCACACCTACAGGGCAGTGCAGCAACAGCACACCTGCAGGGCAGTGCAAGACCACCAGCACCAACACACCTACAGGGCAGTGCACCACAACCAGCACACCTACAGGGCGGTGCACCCACCACCAGTACACCTACAGGGCAGTGCATTATCAGCACATCTAGAGGGTAGTGCAGCACCACCAGCACTAGCACACCAACAGGGCAGTGCACCACCACCACAACTACAGGGCAGTGCACCACCACAATCAGCACACCTATAGGGCAGTGCACCACCAGCACGCCTACAGGGTAGTGCCCACCACCAGCACACCTAGAGGAGAGTGCACCAACACTAGCACCCCTACAGGGTAGTGCACTACTGCCAGCACACCTACAGAGCAGTGCACCACCGCCAGCACACCTACAGAGCAGTGCACCACCGCCACCACACCTACAGGACAGTGCACTACCACCACCACCACCACACCTACAGGACAGTGCACTACCACCACCACCACACCTACAGGACAGTGCACTACCACCACCACCACCACACCTACAGGACAGTGCACTACCACCACCACCACACCTACAGGACAGTGCACTACCACCACCACCACCACACCTACAGGACAGTGCACTACCACCACCACCACACCTACAGGACAGTGCACTACCACACCTACAGGACAGTGCACTACCACCCACCACCACACCTACAGGACAGTGCACTACCACCACCACCACACCTACAGGACAGTGCACCACCACCAGCACTAGCACACCAACAGGGCTGTGCACCACCACCACACCTAGAGGGCAGTGCACCACCAGCACACACACAAGGCACGGCACCACCAGCACACCTAGAGGGTAGTGCACCACCACCAGCACCCCTACAGGTTCGTGCACCACCACCAGCACCCCTACAGGGCTGTGCACCACCACCAGCACCCCTACAGGGCACTGCACCACCACCAGCACACCACCAGGGCAGTGCACCACCAGCACACCTACAGGGCAGTGCACCACCAGCACCAGCACACCTACAGGGCAGTGCATCAAAACCAGCACACTTACAGGGCAGTGCACCACCACACCGACAGGGCAGTGCACCACACCACCACACCTACAGGGCAGTGCACCACCAGCACACCTAGAGGAGAGTGCACCAGCACCAGCACCCCTACAGGGCAGTACACCAACACCAGCACCAACACACCTACAGGGCAGTACACCAACACCAGCACACCTACAGGGCAGTGAACTACTGCCAGCGCACCTACACGGCAGTGCACCACCATCACACCAACAGGGCAGTGCACCACCACCACCAGCACACCTACAGGGCTGTGCACCACCACCACCACCAGCACACCTACAGGGCAGTGCACCACCACCACCAGCACACCTGCAGGGCTGTGCACCACCACCACCAGCACACCTGCAGGGCAGTGCACCACACCAGCACACCCTACAACTGGACACAGTTCGTCTCTCCCCCACCTCTCGCCCAAGAACCAACGTACTTGGGCAGATCTGTTCAACATCTGGTTGGGAAGATCCAAAATTCAGAAGGGCAGAGCCTTCACCCTCTCTCTGTGCAGTCACCCTTGCTCTGTACAGTCACTTCTGACCCTTCAGCCTGCCTCCGTGCAGTCACCCCACGACCCTTGATCCTGCCTCCGTGCAGTCACCCCACAACCCTTCACCCTCCTGCACAGAGTTTCAAACAAAGGGACACAGTTACAAGACTGAGGGTTGGGCATTTAAGACTGCGGTGTGTTGGAAATTTCTTCTCCCAGCGTGTGGGAAATCCTTGGAACACTCTCTCCAGGGCGGCTGCAGAGACTAAATCACCGGGGGCATGAAGAGGAGGTCGTTGAATTTTGGAAGACCAGGAATTGAGGGTGACGTGGACCTGGCACAGAAGCGGAGGTGATCTTTATCCTTGGTGGACAGAAGGGTGGTTGTGGGCTGGTGCCGAGCACTCTGTGGGGCCGGGGGCAGTGTGTTACCCCACTATTTCCCAGACCGATGACCGCACCCAACTCATCAATGGTCCGCCACTTGCACTGTCCCCACCTCTCCCCCTCCCACCCACTGCGAGCCAGGACTGGGTTTTCCAGCCTCTGCCCCTCTCCTCTCCCTCAGCCAGGCTCCCACTCACCGTTTCGAGAGATGTCCAGCTCCACAAGCTGCATGAAGTTGGCCACCTCTGGCGGCAGCCGCTGGATCTCGTTGTCGCTCAGGCCCAGTTTGCGCAGGTTCAGCAGGCGGAAGAAACGGCTGTTGGGAGCAGAGCAGAGCTGAGGAGGGGTGGGAAAGGGCCCAGGTCTGCACTGGCATCTTGCTCCTGATTTACAGATAAAACAGCCTCAACTTGCTGCACCCCAGCCCTTCAAACCTGTTCTGCCATTCGTTAAGGTCATGGCTGACCCTCTGCACCAAAACTATTTTGCTGCATCACATTCATTGATTCATTGAATATCCAGAAACCTGCCCAGCTCTGCTTTGTATGAGCTCAGTGACTGAGCCTCCACAATCGGGACCTGATCTAGTGTATCCTGAGATGTTGTGGGAAGCTTGGGAAGGAACTGCAGGGGCCGGGGCAGAGATATTTCAAGTCAAGTGGAGTTTATCGACATGTGCACAAGTTCGGTGAGGTGCAAGGTACAATGAAAAACAGGCACATAGGTTTCAGACAACACAGAATATAAATTATACATAGATACTTGCATCATCATAGACAGGGTTACTGCAAGTAGGCTCTTCCACCTAGATCAGGAGAGATAAGTACGAGAGGACATGGCTTTAGGGTGAACGGGGAAAGGTTTAGGGGGAAAATTAGAGGAACTTCTTCACTCAAAGAGTGGTGGGAGTGTGGAATGGGCTGCCTTCTGATGTGGTAAATGCGGGCTCGCTCTTAACTTTTAAGAGTAAATTGGATAGATACATGGACGAGAGAGGTCTGGAGGGGTATGGGCTGGGGCAGGTAAATGGGACTAGCAGAATAATGTTTCGGCACAGACTAGAAGGGCCAAATGGCCTGTTTTCTGTGCTGTAGTTTTCTATGGTTCCATCATTAACCACAGGTGAGGTAGGATGGGTGGCAAATGTTGGGCTTTCATTTCAGAAGGGCTGCAAGGGCAAGCAGGGAACTACAGGCCGGTCAGCCTAACATCAGTTGTGGGAAAGTTACTGGAGGGGATTCTGAGAGATAGGTGCTAACTGCATTTGGAAAGGGAAGGACTGATTAGGGATAGTCAGCAGGCTTTGTATGTGGGAGATCATGGCTCACGAATTTGGTAATTAGTGATTGCTTTATCATTTTCACATGTACCGAGGTACCATGAGAAACTTTGTTTTACATTCCATCCATACCAATCATTTCACCACATCAGTACATTAAGGTAGTACAAGGGAAAAGCAGTAACAGCATGCAGAACATAGTGTTACAGTTACAGAGAAAGTGCTGTGCAGGCAGACGGTAAGGTGAAAGGGCCACGATGAGGTCAATAGTCCATCTTAATTGTGCAAGAGGTCCGTTCAAGAGTCTTAAAACAGCAGGATGAGGTGCCCAAAGGACTGACAAGGGCAGGGTGGTAGACATTGTCTCCACAGACTTTAGCAAGGCCTTTGACAACATCCCACAAGGTAGGCTGGTCTGGAAAGTTAGAACACATGGGATCCAGGGTGAGCTTGCCAACTGGATACAAAGTTGGCTCAGTGGAAGGAGGCAGAGGGTGGTAGAGGACAGTGAAGAACGTAGAACAGTACAGCACAGGCCCTTCGGCCCATGATATCTGTGCTGACCATGATGCCAACAATGGTGCCAAATTAAAGTCGTCGCATCTACCTGGACGTGATCTGTATCTTTCCATTCCCTGCCTGTTCATGTACCTGTATACAGGTAAATGCCCCTTAAATGCCACTATTGTATCTGCTTCCACCACCACCCCTGGCAGTGCATTCCAGGCACCCACCGCTCTGTATAAACAAACCTACCTCACAAATCTCCCTTAAACTATCCCCCTCTCACCTACACTCTAGTATAGACATATACATGCTGGGAAAATGATTCTATCTACCCTACCTATACCGCTCAAAGTTTTGTGTACTTCTATCAGGTCGCCCCTCAGCCTCTGATGCTCCAGAGAAAACAGTCCAAGCTTGTCCAACTTTTCCTTTTAGCTTATACTCTCCAACACCCCGACTGATGAAGGCAACTATGCCGTATGCCTTCTTTACCACCCTACCTACTTGTGTTACCATTTTCAGGGAGCGATGGAGTTAACGTCATGGAATCAGAGAGTTACACAGCTTGAGTATAAGGGTTTGAGTCGTAAGGAAGGACTGGAGAGGCTGGGACTGTTTTCCATGAAGTAGAGGTGGCTGAGAGGTGACCTTACAGAAGAATATAAAATCATGAGGGGCATAGATAAGGTGGTGGGTAAATGGAACGAGCTGTCAGAGTAAGTGGTGGAGGTGGGTACAATTACAGTGTTTCAAAGACATTTAGACAGGGAAATGGGCCAAATGTACGCAAATGGGACTAGCTCAGGTAGACAACTTGGTCAGCATGGACGAATTGGGCCGAAGGGCCTGTCTCCGTGCCGTCTAACTCTGTGTCATTGTTACTTTATGGGACTTATGAGCCTTTAGCCCATTAGTATATCTACTAATTCTATAGTGATGGTGATGGTATTTACTTCCTTCTGAGCATAATTCTGCGTAAATGGGAAGGAAGTCGATGGAGGTGGCAAGAGATAGAAACACAGAGAACAAGCATGAGAGAGAGAGAGAGAGAGAGAGAGAGAGAGAGAGAGAGAGAGAGCACGCGCAAGGGTCAGAGAGAACGTGAAGCAACAACTGGGAAGTCAGATAGGGGTAGGACAAGGAGTAAATGGCAGGGCACTTGAAGATTGATGAACAGGGGACCTTGGCACTGAAGTCCATAGCACCCTGAAAGTAGCAACACAGGTAGATAGGGTGGTGGAAGGGGCATTTGGCATGCTTGCCTTCATACTTTGGGGCACAGAAGTTGGGACGTTAGACCAGACCTGAATATTGTGTGCATTTCTGGTCTCCACACTATAGGAAGGATGTGGTTGCGCTGGAGGGAGTGCGGAGAAGATTCACCCAGATGCTGCCTGGATTAGAGGAATTCAGTTATGGGGAAGAGGGTCTCGACCCAAAACGCCAACTGTCCATTTCCCTCCTGACGCTGCCTTACCTGCTGAGTCCCTCCAGCTTCTCGTGCTTTTCACCAGGAGGTTGCCCGGAACGGAGGGCTGTAGTTATAAGGAGGGGTTGGATGGGCATGTTCTATTCTTAATGGAACGTAGGAGGCTGAGAGGAGCCTTCTATAGGTTTACGACATTATGAGGGGCATAAATAGGATAGTTTGTCAGAATCCTTTTCTCAGGGCAAGTCTAGAACTAGAGGGCACAGGTTAAGCGAGAGCGGAGAAATTTAAAGGAGATCTGAAGGGCAGGTTTTTCACAGAATGAGCTACAAGAGAGGTGATAGAAGATATAATTACCATTGCACAGGTCCTTGGATCGGAGGGATATGGACCTAATGTGGGCAATTGGGATTAATGTAGATAGGGACCATGGTCGGCATGGACAAGGTGGGCTGAAGGGCCTGTTTCTGTGCTGTACATTTCTACAGCTAAACAAGAACAAGGATGTGAGAAGGTCTGGGAGAGGTGGAAGGTGTACATGTGCGAACTCACCCTGAAACTAGTGAGCTGCCGTGGGCTGTGGGTGTTCGTGTCCGCTTCTGTCAATGAGTTCAGATACCAATGACTGACCGGAAACTGTCCAGTTAATCACTGTGTGGATGATAGATACCAGGACATCAGCGAACTGGAATTACCCAGGAGGTTGCAGCAAGATGCACCAATTGCACAACACAAAAGCTCTGTGTTTACACGTCGATGAGCCACATAAAATTTTGGACTGATATTGCATTACCATGCAAAGCTTTACTGGAGCCTGAAACCAGAAGAAAGTGCTCACAGTGGAGTTCATTCCCACGCTGCCCCCACAGAGCAGTCATGAGAGACAGCGTGCGGACAGAGAGGAGGAGAGAAGGAGCTCCGCCAGAGTAAACAAGGGTGCAGGAGGGATTGAGTGCAGAGAGAGTAGGGGAGTGGGAGAAGCAGGTGAGAGAGAGAGCATTGGTGGCAAACAGGTGAGGCGTGTTTGTTTCCTCTGGTTTTCAGCTTCAATGACGTCTTGCATGTTATGGTAATAAGTGCCCAAATTTTCTGGTGACTCATCTGTATGCCAATACAAAACAGTGTGTTGTGAAATGGGTTTAGGCTTGCTGTAATCTTCCTGGGTAGGGGTAATTGCACACAAATTTTCTCCATTTCCCACACGTCTGCTCTCACTCCCTGCCTTCCTCAGACAGAAGGGAGACAGAGACACATGAGACTGCAGATGCTGTAATCTGGAAGCAGCAAAACAAGCTGCTGGAGGAGCTCAGTGGGTCAGGCAGCATCTGTGGAGGAAAATGGACAGTCGATGTTTTGGGTCCTTCATTGAGACTGAAAAACTAGACGGGAGACAGTCAGTGACCAGACGGGAGACGGTCAGTGACCAGACGGGAGACAGTCAGTATGAAGAGGTGAGGGGACGGGGTGGAGCAAGAACTGGCAAGTAATAGGTGGATCCAGGTGAGAAGGGGGGAGTGGAGATAGTGACAGAGGCTGGGAGGTGATAGCTGGGGGTGACAAAGGGCTGCAGATGGAGTCTGATGGGACAGGAAGGTGGAGCATGGAAACAAATAGGGGAGGTGGGGGAAGGACAGATGGGAACAGTGGGGGGAGGGGAACCCAGTGGGATGGGTGTGTGGGTGATGGGCAGATGGAGGGGGTGGAGGAGGGGGAAGAGACAAGGTGATGGGGGGTGGGTGGGTGTAAGAGGAACTGGGTGGATCAGGAGAGAGAAAAGGAAAAGAGGGGGAGCAGGTTACCTGTAACTGGAGAATTCAATGTTCATGCTGTTGGGTTGTAGAACTGCCCAGGGGAAATATGAGGGGCTGTTCCTCTGGTTTACACTGGGCCTCACCCTGGCAGTGGAGGCGGCCGAGGACAGACAGGCTGGTGTGGGAATGAGGGAGGGGAGTTAAAGCAGCCTGCAACTGGGAGCTCCAGATGGTGATGGTGGACAGAGAGCAGGCAGAGTGGTCGCATAGTGTGTGCTTGGTCTCACCAATGTAGAGGAGGTCACATCGAGAGCACCAAATGTAATAGACAGGGCTGGAGGAGGTGCATGTGAATCTCTATCACATCTGGAAGGGCTGTTTAGGCCCCTGGATAGTGGTGAGGGAGGTGGTGTAGGGACAGGGGTTACACCTCCTACAGTTACAGGGGAAAGTGCCTGAGGTGGGGGAGGAATGAGCAAACCAGGGAGTCATGGAGAGAGTGGTCCCTGCGGGTTGGGGAGGGGAAAAACTTTGTGGCTGGCGGAAAGGATAATGGCTGGATGTGTAGGCTGGTGGGGTGAGAACAGAGGTCCCTTGGTCCTCACCTTTCACCACCCTGCTCTCCACATCGAGCACATCATCCTTCACCATCTCCGCAACCAGAACCCACCACCAGCCACAACTTCATCTGCTTTCTGTAGGGATTATCTCTCCATGACTCCCTGGTCTGCTCACTCCTCCCCACCAACCCCAACCCCAGCATCCACCTCCCTCTTGGACCTAAACAGACAGAGGTTCACGCAAGCTTCCTCCAACCTGGACTCCAATTCAGTGCTCACGATGTGGCCTCCTCTACAGACCAATCCCAGACTGGGCAGCTGCCACCTCGAACTTCCGGTTGCATGTCAATGCAAGTCTCCTTCCCATCTCCACACTGATCTGCCATTCTCAGCCTTCCCCATTACACGTTGATCGCAAACACAAACTGGAAGAACACCACCTCATATTCTGCTGCGTTACCCTCCCCTATCTGGTCCCATCTGCCATCTTCCACAGACCTATCCTCCTGGGTTTCTTCTCCCTTGGCTTACCTTTCCTACCTCTACCTGATTTCACCTGCACATCATCCCTCATTTGTTCCCACCCAGCGTGTCCCACCACTCCTCCCACCTGGCTCCATCATCCCCCTCTCCTCTGGTTCCACCTATTACCCACCAGCCCGTGTCTCACCCCTACCCTCATTTCTATATACTTCCCTCTACAATCTCAGTCCTGATGCTGGGTCTCAACCCAAAACGTCGACTATCCCTTTGCGTACTAAGATGTTGTTTGACCTGCTGAGTTCTTCCAGTTCATTTTTTTGCTGGGAGTAGTTACCGCTGGGTTGGGAGACTGTGATCAATGGGGTGACACAGGGATCAGAGCTGGAACTCCGGTTGCATCAATGATTTAGTTGAGGGAACCAAGTACAATATATCCAAGTTTGCAGATGATGGTGCCATTATGGATTGTGTGGAGAGGGTACAAAGGCCCAGAGTTATGGAAGAGGTGGTTACAGATGGTGGATCCTCTGGTCACTACAGAGATAGCCCATCATACACCTCTGCAAATATAGAGAATATGTGGAGGAATGGTCACCAAAGACATGTGGGACTGAGGTAACTGATTTACTAGGAGCTGGCAGTCGATGGCCTCAATGGGCTCCATTGTGCTAGAACAAGAACAGCTGGGCAGCATTAACCTTAACCTGGAGGTTTTATCAGAGATACAGGTGATCATGTGACTGAGCCAGGCAAAGTGGCAGGAACAAAATATGAGGCCAAAAGGAAGTTCACAACGTTGAAATGACCAAGCCTTTAATGTCCAAAGGTGGAGAGCTGCTCAGCTGCTGCAGCCTTCATCCCATATCTCCATCACCTCCAGACAACAGTTCAATAATCAGACAGTCATACACCATGGAAACAGGCCCTTAGTTTAATTCGGTATCGTGTTCGGCGCAGACAGCGTGGGTCGAAGGACCTGTTCCTGTGCTGTACTGTTCTATGTTTTCTACCCCTTATCTCTGGTATAGTGGAGGGAATTAATAGGAATGTGCAGAGATAAAATGGACTAGAGTATTTATTGAAAAGGTGCGTGCTGCTCGGAGGGACTCTGTGAGACACAGGGCCTGTTTCTGTGCTGCATCACTCTGTAGCTCTACCTTACTGACTTCCAGAGATTCTGGAATGCTTCCTGCAGACTGACGTATAATATCAGTCATCCTACCATTTAAGAAGGGAGAGAGAATGTAAGCAATTATCAGCCTGTTAGGCTGACATCGATAGTTGGGAAGACTATGGTAAAGGATGCAATACCAAGACAAAATAATAACTTGATGAAGCAGAGTCAATGTGGAGTGATGTTTGACTGATCTAGTGGAGTGCTTTGAGATGCATCTAACAGAATAGATGAAGGTAAATCCATGGATCTGTTAAAGTCATACAGCACAACAACAGGCCCTGCGACCCACCATCAACTACCCATCCCATTAACAAACATTTGTAGCCTTCACTACCTTGGTGATTCATGTGCTCATCTAGATACTTCTTAAAATATTTTGGTCAGGTCCCAGGGATTTATCCACCTTTATGCACAACAAGACTGCCAACAGCTTTTTCAAAATGTTGATACGTTTCAGGACCTCACTCTTCTCTTCCCTGAACTCATGAGCTTCCATCACATTCTCCGCGGTACATACAGACAAGAAGTATTCAGTTAAGACCTGGCCCATCTCCTGTGGCTCCACATGCAGATGACCACACTGTGATCCTCAAGGGGACCTGTTCTCTCCCTAGTTACACTTTTGTTTTTTTAGGACACTTAAAGAACCCTATCATTGAAAAATTATTAGGATAGATAACTCATCGGGGCTGAACAGGATATATCCAAGGTTATTACGGGAAGCAAAGGAAGAGATTGCTGCGCCCTTGGCGACGATCTTTGCGTCCTCACTGGCCACAGGAGTAGTGACAGATGACTGGAGGGTGGCAAATGTTGTTATGTTTAAGAAAGGGAATAGGGATAACCCTGGGAATTACAGACCAGTGAGTCTGACTTCAGTGGTGAGCAAATTACTGGAGAAGATTCTTAGAGACAGGATTTATGTACATTTAGAGAAGCATAGGCTGATTAGGGACAGTCAGCATGGCTCTGAGAGGGGCAGGTTCGTGCCTCATGAGCCTGATTGAATTCTTTGAGGATGTGACAAGCACATTGATGAAGGTAGAGCAGTGGATGTGGTGTACATGGATTTAGTAAGGCATTTGATAAGGTTCTTCATGGAAGGCTTATTCAGAAAGTCAGGAGCCATGGGATCCAGGGAAACTTGGCTGTGTGGATTCAGAATTGGCTCACCAATAAAGACAAAGGGTGGTGGTAGATGGAGCGTATTCTGCCTGGAGGGCAGTGACCAGTGGTGTTCTGCAGGGATCTGTTCTGGGACCCCTGCTCTTTGTGATTTTTATAAGTGACTTGGATGAGCATGTGGAAGGGTGGGTTAGCTGATGATACAAAGGTTGGTGGTGTTGTGGATAGTGTAGAAGGTTGCCGTAGATTACAAACAGGATATTGACAGAATGCTGACCTGGGCTGAGAAAGTGGCAGATGGAGTTCAACCCAGATAAGTGTGAAGTGATACACTTCGGGAGATCGAATTCGAAGGCAGAATACAAGGTTAATGGCAAGACTCTTAGCAGTGTGGAGGAACAGAGGGATTTGGGGTCCACGTCCATAGATCCCTCAAGGTTGACGCACAGGTCGATAGGGTTGCTAAGAAGGCGTATGGACTGTTGGCCTCATTAGCTGGGGTATTGAGTTCAAGAGCCATGAGGTGATGTTGCAGCTCTATAGAACTCTGGTAGACCACACTTGGAGTATTGTGTTCAGTTCTGGTCGCCTCATTATAGGAAGGATATGGAAGCTTTAGAGAGGGTGCAGAGGAGATTTACCAGGATGTTGCCTGGAGTGGAGAGCATGTCTTATGAGGATAGGTTGAGTGAGCTAGGGCTTTTCTCTTTGGAGCGAAGGAGGATGAGAGGTGACTTGATAGAAGTGTACAAGATGATAAGAGACATAGATCAAGTGGACAGTCGAGACTTTTGCCCAGGGCAACAATGGCTAACACAAAAGAGACATAATTTTAAGGGATTGGAGGAAGGTGACCGAAGGGCCTGTACTGTGGTGAGGTGTTCTATGTTCTAATCTTAGGATTCTCCTTTACCTTATCTGCCAAGGATCTCTCATACCCCTTTTTGCCCTCCTGATTTCCTTCTTTATCCCCATATCCTTTATATTACAGGGGATTTGCTTGATCCAGCTGCCTATACCTGACATATGCCTCCCTTTTTCCTGACAAGAGCAGAAATATCCCTCACGAATCAGTATTACTAATCCCGCCAGTTTTGCTCCTCTCTCTACCAGGGACACACTGTGGTACCTGCTTACAGCCTCTCCCAGTCAACACCCTGTCGCCTCGATTTAGGAGGTAGATGGGATGTACAGAACCAGGGCTCAAAGTCTCAAAATAAGGGATCAGACATTCATAAAAGGCACAAGAAGCAGTGTCATAACTCTTTGCAAGAATGCACTCAAAATAAAATTGACCAAAATGTCTACCCTGGCATTCCACAGGAAATTTTTAAATCAGCCCGTTAGCCACAGAATTTTGAGACAACAGGACTAACCCAAAGATACAACTTACTTTTCTGCTTTCACCACAGAGTTTAGATCATGTGATTGTCCACAAAATTTCCACATCACTGGAGTAAGAACTTTTCAAGATGCTGATAAACTCAGGAGTTCTTCCCCATCAAAACCGCGCTTGAGAATCAATGTCAAGTGGGCTTACTTAGGTACAGATGGTACCATCGAGGAGAAGGTTTGGTGTCAGATCAATTGATGATTTTTGGATTATTACAGGCCAGTGAGCCTGACATCAGTAGTGGGTAAATTATTGGAAGGTGTTCAGAGAGATCAGATATACAAGTACTTGGATAGCCAAGGGCTGATTAAGGATAGTCAGCATGGCTTTGTGTGTGGTAGATCGTGTTTAACGAATCTTGTAGAGTTTTTCGAGGAGGTTACCAAGAAAATAGATGAGGAAAGGCTGTGGATGTTGTCTACATGGACTTTAGTAAGGCCTTTGACAGGTCCACATGGGAGGTTAGTTCAGAAGGTTCAGACACTAGGTATCCTTGGAAAGGTTGTAAACTGGATTCGAAATTAGCTGTGTGGGAGAAGACAGAGAGTGGTAGTGGATGATTGTTTCTCAGACTGGAGGCCTGTGACTAGTGGTGTGCCTCAGGGATCTGTGCTGGGGCCATTGTTGTTTGTTGTCTATATCAATGATCTAGATGATAACGTGGTAAATTGGATCAGCAAGTTTGCTGATGATACTAAGATTGGAGGCGTAGTGGACAGCAAGGAAGGCTTTCAAAGCTTGCAGAGGGATCTGAACCAACTGGAAGAATGGGCCAGAAAATGGCAGGTGGAATTTAATGCAGACAACTGTGAGGTGTTGTATTTTGGAAGGACGAATCAAGGTAGGATGTACACAGTAAATGGTAGGGCACTGAGGAGTGCAGAGGAACAAAGGGATCTGGGAGTTCAGATACATAATTCCCTGAAAGTGGTGTCGCAGGTAGACAGGGTTGTAAAGAAGGCTTTTGGTATCCTGGCATTCATAAATCAAAGTACTGAGTATAGGAAATTGGGATGTTATGGTGTGGTTGTATAAGACATTGGTGAGGCCAAATTTGGAGTATTGTGTGCAGTTCTGGTCACCTAACTATAGGAAGGATATCAGTAAGATTGAAAGAATGCAGAGGAGATTAACGAGAATGTTGCCGGGTCTTCAGGAGTTGAGTTACAGGGAAAGATTGAACAGGTTAGGACTTTATTCCTTGAAGCACAGAAGAATGAGGGGAGATTTGATAGATGTTTACAAAATGATGAGGGGTATAGACAGAGTTAATGCGAGTAGGCTGTTTCCACCTAGATTAGGAGAGATAAGTAGGAGACGACATGGCTTGAGGGTGAAAGGGAGAAAAGTTTAGGGGGAACATTAGGGGAACTTCTTCACAAAGAGTGGTGGGAGTGTGGAACGAGCTGGCCATCTGATGTGGTAAATGCGGGCTCACATCTTGAGGCTTAAGAAATAAATTGGATAGATACATGGACGGGAGAGGTCTGGAGGGTTATGGACTGGGTGCAGGTAAATGGGACTAGCAGAATACCATTTCGGCACAGACTAGAAGGGCCGAATGGCCTGTTTTCTGTGCTGTAGTGTTCTATGGTTCTATGATTATATAAATGAATACCTGGGAACCAACCTTTAGCAACTTGCAAGAGAACGATGAAGAGCATTGACCAACTGCACAGTTGGGACCTCCTTTGAGTGATCACTAGACATAACTGCATTTAAGGTGACAGTGTGTAGAAGTTAGTGAAGAGTTAAAAGTTTTTAAGGTCATGGGTACACAGAGGCCACATCAATGCACGGTATTTTGCTGTATTTTAAATCCAATTATTTTTAGTTTCCAATAACACAACTCTGATGTGTTTAAGCTAAACTCAGACAAGGAAGAACTATCAAAAAAAAAGTAATGAATCTTTGGAATTCTCTAACGTCATAGATTCATACAGCACGGAAACAGGCCCTTCGCCCCAACGCATCCATGCTGACTGTGTTTCCCAGTGAGCTAGTCCCATCTGCCCTCGTTGGCCCACAGCCCTCTAAACCTCTCCTATCCATGGACTTATCCAGATGGCTTTTAAACGTTGCTAATGTGCCCCGCCTCAACCACTATTTCTGGCAGCTTGTTCCAAATACGCTCCACCCTTTGTGTGAAGAAGCTGCCCCTGATGTCCCTTTCAAATATCTCGTCTCCAACCTTAAATCTTTGCCCTCTTGTTTTTAGCACCCACTCCCTGGAAAAAGACTATGTGCTTTTACCCTGTGTATGCCGTTACCTTCTCCATGTAAATACAGACAAGAATTATGTAAGACCTGGCCCATCTCCTCTTGACCAAAGAGGATGAGGAGACTCAGTTGCCGAGGATGACCAAGGTAGTGGTCAATGGATATTCAGATATTAAGGGAATCAAGCATGAGAGTGCTGATGTAGACCAGCCATGATCATATCCAACGGTGGAGCCGTTGCAAAGGGCTGTGGCCCACTTCTCCTTATACAGCTGAAGGCATTCCAAATCCCTGCTGCTGCCCAAGTCCTAATCCATGTCATCCCACTGACCCACTACGACTGTGCTCACTGACCTGTACTGGTTTCCATAAAACAATTGGTGCACTGTACTGCTGCCGCTATAACAACAAATTTCACGTCATATGTCAGTGATAATAAATCTGATGCTGACAATTCTGACTTTAACTACTGTTTTCAAATCTCTCATAATCCCTTCCACCCCTAACAACCTTTTGTACGTTCTCAAATGTCAGCCTGTTTCTCTCCCCACAGCTACTGCCTACCCTGTTTAGTATTTTCAGCATTTTTTAATCTTTGACCTCCAGCACTTGCAGTTTTTTTAATTTCAGACAATCAAAACCATATCAGGCTCCAGCACCAAACCAGTGCCAACAACTGGGTCACCTGAACACGGAGGTGCAAAGTGTACAAAGCTTGCAGGAGTGCTGTGTGAATTTAACAAACTCTCGCTGATCAAATAGGCCGCAACTGAAACCTAAAACCTAATATTTAAACAGTCAATACTGTTTATGAATTGTTCCAACTCCTTCACGGACTAACAGTCGGTCCACTTCTGACAAACAACATGTGCTGCAGACATTTTAATTCAAATGGGGTAGTGGCTGTGTAAAGCAGCACTGAGGCAATGTCATCCTGCACCTAATCTGTAAATCACAGCAGAATGCCCCAAATATGTGGCACAACCTCAGCAACGAAAGGGCCACGGGGCAGGACAGGCTGGATAAACCGACAGTTAAGACTTGGACTTGAGTGAACAAGAGAGCAGACAGGTCAGTTTCTCCCCAGGTGCCAACAAGCAGTTACTGTTGGTCCCAGCACACCAGCCAAGTACTCCAGGGAAATCCAGTCTCAGGACAATGGTACACATCACATTTACAAACACACCTCGGGCACGGACCAACACGGGGGAACAACACAGTAATTACTTAAAGGGATTAAAATGATTTAAATATAAAGAACTAAAACATTTCCATTGAGTTCATCCGTTTCCTGGATACCACTGTTCCAAAAAACAACATCAAAAGAGGAAATGCACAAATTCTGACCACTGTGGGAATCGAAGTGTTACAGAACCATGAACACCCACTGTCAGCAAGGAGTTAATCCTGAGTGTGGAGTCAGGCGTCACTGGCGAGCATGGAGTGAGGTGACAGTGGGGCATGAGGCGTCACCGCCGAGCGCGGAGTCAGGCGTCACCGCGCAGTGGGGCGGCAGCGCCGAGAGCAGAGTGGGACATCGGTGTGGAGTGGGGGCGCCGGCGCGGAGTGGAGCGTTGGTGTGGTGGGGAGCAAGCGCCGAGCGCATAGTGGGACGTTGGTGTGGAGGGGGTTGGCAGCGCTGAGCGCATAGTGGGGCGTTGGTGTGGAGTGGGGCGGTGGCACGGAGTGGGGGCGTGGGTGTGGAGTGGGGGCATGGGTGTGGAGTGGGGTGGTGGCACGGAGTGGGGGCGTGGGTGTGGAGTGGGGCGGTGGCACGGAGTGGGGGCGTGGGTGTGGAGTGGGGTGGTGCACGGAGTGCCTGCTCTTCCATACCAGTGGGGAGTAATTACTTGGTGCTTACTCCAGAGTGGAGAGTGAGTTGTAAACTTCATCTGCCATTTCTCAGTCCACTTCACCAACACATCATTATCACCCTGTAGCTCAAGACCACCCTCCACACTGTCAACAACTGCAGCAACCTTTGTGTCACCTGCAAACCTACTGATCATGCCTGCTACATCCACATCCAAATCATTCACATGTATTAGACATCAAAGACCAGTTACAGGCATCCAATCACAAAACACCCTCTACCATCACCCTCGATCACTTATTGCCAAAACAATTTTGGATCCAATTTGACAACGGACCCTGGATCACATGGGCCTAACAGCTTGGACCAGTCTCCCATGTGGAACCTTGTCGAAGGCGGTCCTGGCGGATCTCCTCTGCACTCTCTCTATTGCAACCACAACTCCCCTGTAGTGTGGAAACCAGAACTGCACACAATACTCTAAATGCGGGCTAACTGGAACATGACATCCCAAATCTTGTACTCAATACCTCAGCCTATGAAGGCAAACATACCAAGCGCCTTTTTCACTACCCTATCCACCAGTACCTCCATTTTCAGGGAGCTTTGGACTTGCATCCCAAGGACTCTCTGCACATTAATGCTTCTAAGGTACCTACCATGTGTCATAGAGTCATACAGCACAGAAACAGGCCCTTTGGCCCACTGGGTCCATGCCGACCAAGGTTCCCACCTGAGCTAGTCCCATTTGCCCGCACTTGGCCCATATCCCTCAAAACCTTTCCAATCCACGTACCTGTCCAAGTACCTTTTAAGTGTTATTAATATTCCTGCCTCACCACTTCCTCTGGGCAGCTCGTTCCAAACACTGACCACCCTCTAGGTGAAAATGTTGCCCCTCTGATCCCTATTAATCTCTCCCCTCTCACCTTAACCTCTGCCCTCTAGTTCTTGATTTCCCAACCCCGGGAAAAAGACTGTGCACATTCACCCCATCTATACTCCTCATGGTTTATACACCTCTGTAAGATCAACCCTCATTCTCCTATAAGCCAATGAAAACAGTCCCAACCTGCTCAACCTCTCTCCATAACTCAATCCCTCGAGTCCCAGCAACATCCCTGCAAATCTCCTCTGCACACTTTCCAGCTTATTGGCACCTTTCCTATAGCAGGGTGACCAAAACGGAACACAATATTCCAAATGCAGCCTCACGAACCTCTTGTACAACTGTAACATAACATCCCAACTTGTATACTCAATGCCCTGACTGATGGAGGCCAGCGTGCCAAAAGCCTTCTTCACCAGCCTGTCTGCCTGTGACGCTACTTTCAAGGAACCATGTACTTGTACTCCCAGGTCCCTCTGTTCTACAACAGCCCCCAGGGTCCTACCATTCATTGTGAAAGTCCTACCCTCATTTGTCTTCCAAAATGCAACACCTGGCACTATCCAAATTAAACTCCATTTGCCATTCCTCAGCCCACTTACCCCAGCTGATCAAGCACCCTCTGTAACAGAACATCCCAAGAGAGCTTCATCTGGTAATTGTTTATACCACAATACAGTGAGCTGTAGTTTCCATGCCATCTAGACAGATCATTCCATACACAAGTATGGGATAGTACAGAAGGAAGCAATGCCCCCAGAACACTCTACGCAAAAGATGCATTTCACCGTGTTTCAACGTACATGTGACTAATAAAGATATCTTATCTTATGAATGCAGAGTACACTGTTACAGTTACAGTGCAGTACCATAGACAAATAGTGTGCAAGGGACACGACGAGGGTAGATTGAGAGATCAAGAGTTCATCTTTAAGCACATTGGACAAGACATCTGTTCAATTGTCTTATAACAGCGGGATAGAAGCTGTCCTCGAGCCTCATGGTAAGTGTTCTCAAGCTTTTATATCTTCTGCCTGATGGAAGTGGGGAGAAGAGAGAATTTCCGGGGTGGGAGCAGGAAGTATAGAGTCCATGGAGGAGAGGCTGGTTTACTCAATAGAATGGGTTATGTTCACAACTTTCTGCAATTTCTTGAAGTCTTGGGCAGAGCAGTTGCACACCACGCTGTGACGCATCCGGATAGGATGCTTTCTATGGTGCACCAGTAAAAATTGGTGAAGGTCATTGGAAACATGCTGATTTCCTTAGCCTTCTGTGGAAGTAGAGGTGCTGGGGAGTTTTCTTGGCCATAGCGTCCATGTGATTGGACCAGGACAAGTTGTTGCTGACATTTACACGTAGGGGCTTAGGTTTAGATGCATTACCTCACACATCGCAAGAAGCTGCAGAGAGTTGTGGACACAGTTCAGCACATCACGGAAACCAGCCTCCCCTCCATGGACTCTGTCTGCACTTCTCACTGCCTTGGTAATGCAACCAACATAATCAAGGACCCCATGCACTCCAGACATTCTCTCCTTCCCATTGGGCAGAATATATAAAAGCACGTACCACCAGGCTCAAGGGCAGCTTCTATCCTGCTGTTATAAGACTGTTGAACAGTTCCCTAGTATGATAAGATGGACTCTTGACCTCACGATCTACCTCATTGTGACCATGCAGCTTATTGTCTGCGTGCACTGCACTCTCTGTAACACTTTGTTCTGCATTCTGTTATCGTTTTCCCTTATACTACCTCAATGTACTGATGTGACGAAATGATCTGTATGGATGGCATGCAAAACAAAGTTTTTCACTGTACCTCAGGACATGTGACAATAATAAACCAATTTACTTGTCTGGATTAAATTGCATCTGCCACCACTCCACCCAACTTTCCAGCTGATCTACGTTCCACTGTATCTTTAAACAAACTTCTTTATTTTCTAGAACTCCACCAAACTTTTGGACCATCTGCAAACTTACTAACCATCCAAGTCATTTCCATAGATCACAAACACACCACAAACACACCACACAGGCACAGGAGTGTAATCTGATCTGACCCGTCACATGATGTCTCTTTATCAGAGAAATTCCCTTTCGTTCCTGTTGCCCCCCCCCCCCCCCCCCCATCTTCCCGGCTGCCTGGACAAACTTGTTTTTCTCAGTTCTGACGAAAGGTTCCTCACCTCAAACGTTAACTGTTTCTCCCTCCACAGGTACTGCCTGACCTGCTGAGATTTGCCAGCATTTGCACTTTCTGATTTTCATGGAATGGCAGAAGCGAACAGTACAGAAACAGACCCTTCAGCCCACCTCGTCCATGCCAACCCACACTAATCCCATTAGCCTGCATTCCATCCGTATCTCTCTTAACCTTGACCAACACACAAGGCGCTGGAGGAACTCAATAGGTCAGGCAGCATCTATGGAGGGAAATGGACGTCATCTCTCCAAACCTTTCCCATCAAAGTACAAGTCCAACTGGGTTTTAACCCGAAACCTTGACAGTTCCTCGGGATTACTACCTGTGCCACACGACAGTGAGTATAGGAATAGAATGAGGTGGAGGATAAATGCGTGGCTGAGGGATTGGAGCAGGGGGCAGGGATTCAGATTTCTGGATCATTGGGACCGTCTTTTGGAACAGGTGTGACCTGTACAAAAGGGATGGGTTGCACTTGAATCCCAGGGGGATCAATATCTTGGCGGGAAAGGTTTGCTGAGGCTACTGGCGAGAATTTAAACTAGAATTGTTGGGGGGTGGGAACCGAAGAGACTGGGGAAGAGGCGGTTGGCTCTCAGATTGAGAAAGCTTGTAGACAGAGCGAGAGGGAGGATAGGCAGGTGATAGAGAAGGGACACGCTCAGACCGACGGTTTGAGATGTGTCTATTTTAAGGCAAAGAGTATTGTGAACAAAGCGGATGAACTTAGAGCACGGATCAGTACTTGGAGCTATGATTGGTGGACATTATGGAGACTTGGATGGCTCAGGGACAGGAATGGTTACTTCAAGTGCCGGGGTTTAGATGTTTCAGAAAGGACAGGGAGGGAGGCAAAAGAGGTGGGGGTGTGGCACTGTTGATCAGAGATAGAGTCACGGCTGCAGAAAAGGTGGATGTCATGGAGTGACTGTCTACGGGGTCTCTGTGGGTGGAGGTTAGGAACAGGAAGGGGTCAATAACTTTTCTGGGTGTTTTTTATAGGCCGACCAATAGTAACAGGGATATCAAGGAGCAGATAGGGAAACAGATCCTGGAAAGGTGTGAGAATAACAGAGTTGTTGTGATGGGAGATTTTAATTTTCCAAATATCGATTGGCATCTCCCTAGAGCAAGGGGTTTAGATGGGGTGGAGTTTGTTAGGTGTGTTCAGGAAGGTTTCTTGACACAATATGTAGATAAGCCTACAAGGGGAGAGACTGTACTTGATCTGGTATTGTGAAATGAACCTGGTCAGGTGTTAGATCTCTCAGTGGGAGAGCATTTTGGAGATAGAATTATGATCACTATCTCCTTTACAATAGCATTGGAGAGTTCCAATGAGGCCGGGAAGTTACGGTAGGGTACAGGAACCGTGGTGTACAAAAGCTGTAATAAATCTAGTCAAGAAGAAAAGAAAAGCTTACAAAAGGTTCAGAGAGCTAGGTTAAGTATAAGTATAAGGCTAACAGGAAGGAGCTTAAGAAGGAAATTAGGACAGCCAGAAGGGGCCATGAGAAGGCCATGGCGGGCAGGATCAAGGAAACCCCAAGGCATTCTACAGGTATGTGGAGAGCAAGAGGATGAGACGTGAAAGAATAGGACCTATCAAGTGTAACAGTGGGAAAGTGTGTGTGGATCTGGAGGAAATGGCAGAGGTGCTTAATGAACACTTTACTTCAATATTCACTATGGAAAAGGATCTTGGTGATTGTAGTGATGACTTGCAGCAGACTGAAAAGCTTAACTAGATATTAAGAAAAAGGATGTGCTGGAGCTTTTGGAAAGCGCTAAGTTGGATAAGTCGCCGGGACCGGATGAGATGTACCCCAGGCTACTGTGGGAGGTGAGGGAGGAGATTGCTGAGTCTCTGGCGATGATCTTTGCATCATCAATGGGGATGGGAGAGATTCCGGAGGAGTGGAGGGTTGCGGATGTTGTTCCTTTATTCAAGAAAGGGAGTAGAGATAGCCCAGGTAATTATAGACCAGTGAGTCTTACTTCAGTGGTTGGTAAGCTGATGGAGGAGATCCTGAGAGGCAGGATTTATGAACATTTGGAGAGGTATAATATGACTAGAAATAGTCAGCATGGCTTTGTCAAGGGCAGGTCCTGCCTTACAAGCCTGGCTGAATTTCTTTGAGGATGTAACTAAACACATTGATGAAGGAAGAGCAGTAGATGTAGTGTATATGGATTTCAGCAAGGCGTTTGATAAGGTACCCTATGCAAGGCTTATTGAGAAAGTAAGGAGGCATGGGATCCAAGGATACATTGCTTTGTGGATCCAGAACTGGCTTGCCCACAGAAAGCAAAGAGTGGTTGCTGACGGGTCGCATTCTGCATGGAGGTTGATGACCAGTGGTGTGCCTCAGGGATCTGTTCTGGGACCCTTACTCTTCGTGATTTTTATAAATGACCTGGATAAGGAAGTGGAGGGTGGGTTAGTAAGTTTGCTGATGACACAAAGGTTGGAAGTGTTGTGGATAGTGTGGAGGGCTGTCAGAGGTTACAGCGGGACATAGATAGGATGCAAAACTGGGCTGAGAAGTGGCAGATGCAGTTCAACCCAGATAAGTGTGAAGTGGTTCATTTTGGTAGGTCAAATATGATGGCAGAATATAGTATTAATGGTAAGACTCTTGGCAGTGTGGAGGATCAGAGGGATTGGGGTCCGAGTCCATAGACCGCTCAAAGCAGCTGCACAGGTTGACTCTGTAGTTAAGAAGACATACGGTGTATTGTTCTTCATCAATTGTGGAATTGAATTTAGAAGCAGAGAGGTATTGTTGCAGCTATATAGGACCCCGGTCAGACCCCACTTGGAGTACTGTGCTCAGTTCTGGTCACCTCACTACAGGAAGGATGTGGAAGCCATAGAGTGCAGAAGAGATTTACAAGGATGTTGCCTGGATTGGGAAGCATGCCTTATGAAAACAGGTTGAGTGAACTTGGCCTTTTCTCCTTGGAGCGACAGAAGATGAGAGGTGACCTGATAGAGGTGTATAAGATGATGAGAGGCATTGATCGTGTGGATAGTCAGAGGCTCTTTCCCAGGGCTGAAATCGTGGCCACAAGAGGATACAGGTTTAAGATGCTGGGGAGTAGGTACAAAGGAGATGTCAGGGGTAAGTTTTTTTTACTCAGAGAGTGGTGAGTGTGTGGAATGGGCTGCCGGAAACGGTGGAGGCAGATACAATAAGGTCGTTTAAGAGACTTTTGGGGAGGTACATGGAGCTTAGGAAAATAGAGGGCTATGTGTAAGTCTAGTAATTTCTAAGGTAGGGACATGTTGGGCACAGCTTTGTAGGCCAAAGGGCCTGAATTATGCTGTAGGTTTTCTGTTTCCTCCCCCCCATCCCCCCTACCAGATGCTGCTCGACCTGCTGACTGCAGATTGTCTGCTGCTCCAGATGCCAGCAGCTGCAGTCTCGTGTCTACATAAGTGTAGCAGTTAGCATAAAGCTTTACAGCGCCAGCGACCCAGGTTCAATTCCAGCTGCTCTCTGTAAGGAGTTTGTACATTCTCCCCATGTCTGCGTGAGTTTCCTCCAGTTTCCCCCCACATTCCAAAGATGTACGGGTTAGGAAGTTGTGGGCATGCTATGTTGGTGCCCGAAGCATGGCGACACTTGCGGGCTGCCCCCAGAACACTCTATGCAAAGATGCATTTCACTGTGTGTTTCGATGTACATGTGACTAATATCTATCCATCTATCAAATTCCAAGTGTGTTGTGTCCCATAATTCCAAGCACCCTCATCTCCAAACTCCAAGACCTGGGACTCAACACCTCCCTTCGCAAATGGATCCTTGACTTCCTGCCAACAGACCACAATCAGGAAGGATAGGCAGCAACACCTCTGGCCCGACTATTCTCAACACTGGTGCCCCACAAGGCTGCGTCCTCAGCCCTCTGCTCCCTATACACTCATGACTGCATGGCCAGAATCTGGTCTAATTCCATCTGCAAGCTTGCAGATGACACCACCGTAGTGGACCCAATCTCAAATAGGAGATAGAGAGCCTAGTAACATGGTGTCATGACAACAAGTTTTCCCTCAATGTCAGCAAAACAAAAGAGCTGATCATTGACTTCAGGAAGGGGGGGGGCGGTGTACATGCTCCTGTCTATATCAGTGATACTGAGGTGGAGACGGTTGAGTGTTTCAAGTTCCGAGGAGTAAACATCACCAATAGCCTGTCCGGGTCCAATCACGAAGACACCATGGCCAAGAAAGCTCACCAGCACCTCTAGTTCTCAGGATGCTAAAGAAATTCAGCATGTCCCCGTCGACCCTTACCAATTTTTATCAATGCACCATAGAAAGCATCCTACCTGGATGCATCATGGCTTGGTATGGCAACTGCTTGAAACCACAGCTTCCAAATTGTAGAGAGTTGTGGACACATCTCAGCACATCGTGAAAAGAAACCCCCTCTGTGGACTCTGCCTACACCTCGCTGCCTCGATAATGCAGCCAGCATAATCAAAGACCCCTCGGACCTCAAATATTCTCTCTTCTCCCCATTGGACGGAAGATACAAAAGCCTGAAAGCACATACCACCAGGCTCAAGGACAGCTTCTGTCCTGCTGACTATTGAACAATCCCCTAGTACGATAAGATGGACTCTTGACCTCACAATCTACCTCACTGTGGCCTTGAACCTTACTGTCTACCTGTACTTTCTCTGTAACTGTAACACTTCATTCTGCATTCTGTTACTGTTTTCCCTTGTTCTACCTCAATGTACTAATGTGATGAAATGATCTGTATGGATGGCGTGCAAGACAAAGATTTTCACTGTACCTCGGTACATGTGACAATAATAAACCACTTTACCAATTTATATACTCAAATGACCTTTAAATGTAATTGTATCTTTTTATATCACAGTCACAGAATTACATAGCATGGAAACAGCCCTTCACCCAACTCATCAATGCTGCCCAATGTGCCTACCTGCCCTGGTGTCATTTGCATGTGTTTGGCCCATCTCCCTCTAAACTTTTCTTATCCATGCACCTGTCTGGCTGTCTTTTAAATGTTGTAGTTGTACCCGCCCCTACCACCCCCAATGCCTCCTAACACTCCGGTACCTGACATTTACTCTTATGTTTTACCAGAATGTGACCGCCCATTTTTGGCTCACTTTACCTTATCTTACCGGGGTAGTCGGTCCACAACCTGCCCATTCACAAGAGGCTTAACGTGCTGCTAACTGCTCCCATTAAACCATCTGACTCATCCCATCAGAAACACTTGCTTTGTTCCACACATCCCTCCCCCACCTTCCCTCCGACTTAACATTCTGATGAAGGGTGTGTGGACTGTTTCTCTTCCCACAGTGGTTGCTGAGGTTTTCAAGAATTTTAAGATTCCCAGCATCTACAGTGATTTTTTTGATTTTCAGGGAGTCTGAGAGTTGGGAACACCTATGGCTCAGCACGGAAACAGGCCATCCAACCTAACGTCGGTTCCTTGCAGACCGAGACAGGAGACGTTATATAAGAGGAACAAGAAAGCAGAGACATTTCACGTCAGTCATCATGGAAAACACAGAAAGCAGCCTCGCAGCTCCAGTGACTTTAACAGGTCCACTCTTGGCCAGACCCCATCAGTCAAAAACTGGAGCAGTCACATACAGACGTGGCAACAAGATCAGGTCAGAGGCAAGTGGTCTTGGAGTTTTCACCAGCTACAAGGTACATCAGGACGATGATGGAATACTCTCCATCTCCCTGGACAGGTGCAGCACCAACACCATCCAGAACTAAGCAGCCCACTTGACTGGCATGCCATTCAGCACTTTAAACAATCACTTCCTCCACCATCAGTACATCGTGGCTGAAGATGGGTGAGAAGGTTCTGACCTGCTACTGCAGCAGCCTTCTCCCAGCCTGGGTAAGTTGGTGCCAGGGCCGTGCCTTCAATGTCCAATGCAACCCTCAGCTCTGCATTAAATCTTTCCCCTCTCACTTTAAACCTATAGCCTCTAGTTGTAGGCTCACCTACCCTGGGGAAAAGCCTGTGCCCGTCCATCTTGTCTACGCCCCTCGTGGCTATACAAACCTCTATAAGGTCACCCCTCAGCCTTTGCTGCTCCAGAGAAACAGTCTCAGCCTGTCCAGTCTGCCCCTATAACACAAGCCCTGCAGTACCCAGCAACATCTTTGTGAATCTTTGCTGCACCCTCTCCAGCTTAATTATAACCTTCCAATACTGTGGTGACCAGAACTGCACACAAATTCCAGCTGTAGTCTCACCAATGCCCTAGACAGCTGTACCATGATGTCCCAACGTGATGTACGAAGTCCAGTCTTGATGACATATTTAGAATATATGAACACTATATTCAGCATCTCCACAGCCTACTGTGGAGAAGAATTCCATGGGGTCACCACCTTCTGAGTGAAAATAACTTTCCTCAGCTCAGTCCGCTCCAAGTGCGGCCTAATCAAAGTTTTATGTAGGAGGTTGGTGGATTTCTTCTGGGGCAACAGTAAACACTGGGTCCCGGCTGTGGTTCTGAGTCTCCTGATCAGGGAGGGTGGTCAGTCACCGGCGTGAGTCCGTACCTAGGTGGTAACTCTCCGCCTCAGGACCCTGCAGAGATACTTGTACACTGAGCATGTGCTGTTGATGCATTTTTTTCTGCCAGGGACACTGCCTTCTCCCAACATTTATGGTCAGTGCCTGGACCAATGAAGGCAAGTGTGCTGTATGCAGTCTTTACCACCCTATCTACTTACATCTCTCCCCTGTCGCCTGAACCTATACTCTTTTAGACATTACCTGCTTCCATTTCTCACGTTATTAAGTCCTTGCAAGAATCATCCTCAGCTACTCCTCCCCACAGGTAAAGAGCTCCTCCCGTGAACAGCAGTCAGATTCTGCCCAACAAGAGAGATCCTCTCCACGTAAATCCAATAAACCTCCAGCGGTGCCAACACTGAACCAGGGTTTCTCAGACTTTGCAAAAGCCTTCAACAGCAAAAAGGAACCAAGGCTCCTTCTCCACGGCTGTGCTCAAAGATTCACCGTCCTATGCCTGAGCCTCTCTGACAAACTCAATACAGGCCCTATCCCAGTGCAGATTGGGGTCAGCAAAACTTCTCAATCGCCCTGCCTGCAGCCCCACTCCCCCACACACCCCCCCGCAGCCCCACTCCCCCACACCCCCCGTCAGCCCCACTCCCTCGCCCCCCCCGCAGCCCCACTCCCTCACGCACCCCTCGCCCCCCCCGCAGCCCCACTCCCTCACGCACCCCTCCCCCCCGCAGCCCCACTCCCTCACGCACCCCTCCCCCCCGCAGCCCCACTCCCTCACGCACCCCTCCCCCCCGCAGCCCCACTCCCTCCCGCACCCCTCCCCCCGCAGCCCCACTCCCTCACGCACCCCTCCCCCCCGCAGCCCCACTCCCTCACGCACCCCTCCCCCCCGCAGCCCCACTCCCTCACCCACCCCACCCCCCCCGCAGCCCCACGCCCTCACGCACCCCACCCCCCCCGCAGCCCCACTCCCTCACGCACCCCTCCCCCCCCGCAGCCCCACTCCCTCACGCACCCCTCCCCCCCCGCAGCCCCACCCCCTCACACACACCCCCTCACACACACCCCCCGCAGCCCCACTTCCTCACACACCCCTCCCCCCCGCAGCCCCACTTCCTCACACACCCCTCCCCCCCGCAGCCCCACTCCCTCACACACCCCCCCGCAGCCCCACTCCCTCACACACCCCTCCCCCCGCAGCCCCACTCCCTCACACACCCCTCCCCCCCGCAGCCCCACTCCCTCACACACCCTCCCCCCCGCAGCCCCACCCCCCCGCAGCCCCACTCCCTCACACACCCCCCCCGCAGCCCCACTCCCTCACACACACCCCTCCCCCCCGCAGCCCCACTCCCTCACGCACCCCTCCCCCCCGCAGCCCCACTCCCTCCCTCACCCCCCCCGCAGCCCCACTCCCTCACGCACCCCTCCCCCCCGCAGCCCCACTCCCTCCCTCACCCCCCCGCAGCCCCACTCCCTCACACACCCCCCCCACAGCCCCACTCCCTCACACACCCCTCCCCCCCGCAGCCCCACCCCCCCCGCAGCCCCACTCCCTCACACACCCCTCCCCCCGCAGCCCCACTCCCTCACGCACCCCACCCCCTCACGCACCCCACCCCCCCGCAGCCCCACTCCCTCACACACCCCCCCGCAGCCCCACTCCCTCACACCCCTCCCCCCCGCAGCCCCACTCCCTCACGCACCCCCCCCGCAGCCCCACTCCCTCACACACCCCTCCCCCCCGCAGCCCCACTCCCTCACGCACCCCCCCGCAGCCCCACTCCCTCACGCACCCCCCCGCAGCCCCACTCCCTCACGCACCCCCCCCGCAGCCCCACTCCCTCACACACACCCCTCCCCCCCGCAGCCCCACTCCCTCACGCACCCCTCCCCCCCGCAGCCCCACTCCCTCCCTCACCCCCCCGCAGCCCCACTCCCTCACACACCCCCCCCCACAGCCCCACTCCCTCACACACACCCCCCCCACAGCCCCACTCCCTCACGCACCCCTCCCCCCCGCAGCCCCACTCCCTCACACACACCCCTCCCCCCGCAGCCCCACTCCCTCACACACCCCCCCCCACAGCCCCACTCCCTCACACACCCCCCCCCGCAGCCCCACTCCCTCACACACACCCTCCCCCCCGCAGCCCCACTCCCTCCCTCACCCCCCCGCAGCCCCACTCCCTCCCTCACCCCCCCGCAGCCCCACTCCCTCCCACACCCCCCCCCCCGCAGCCCCACTCCTTCACACACACCCCCCCCCGCAGCCCCACTCCCTCACACACCCCCCCCCGCAGCCCCACTCCCTCACACACCCCCCCCCCACAGCCCCACTCCCTCACACACACCCCCCCCCACAGCCCCACTCCCTCACACACCCCCCCCCGCAGCCCCACTCCCTCACACACACACCCCCCCCCACAGCCCCACTCCCTCCCTCACCCCCCCGCAGCCCCACTCCCTCACACACACCCCCCCCCACAGCCCCACTCCCTCCCTCACCCCCCCACAGCCCCACTCCCTCCCTCACCCCCCCACAGCCCCACTCCCTCCCTCACCCCCCCACAGCCCCACTCCCTCACACACCCCCCCCCCGCAGCCCCACTCCCTCACACACCCCCCCCCCGCAGCCCCACTCCCTCACACACACCCCCCCCCACAGCCCCACTCCCTCACACACCCCCCCCCCGCAGCCCCACTCCCTCACACACACACCCCCCCCACAGCCCCACTCCCTCCCTCACCCCCCCGCAGCCCCACTCCCTCACACACCCCCCCCCGCAGCCCCACTCCCTCACACACCCCCCCCCCCACAGCCCCACTCCCTCACACACCCCCCCCCCCCCAGCCCCACTCCCTCACACACCCCCCCCCGCAGCCCCACTCCCTCACGCACCCCTCCCCCCCGCAGCCCCACTCCCTCACACACACACCCCCCCCCACAGCCCCACTCCCTCCCTCACCCCCCCACAGCCCCACTCCCTCCCTCACCCCCCCACAGCCCCACTCCCTCCCTCACCCCCCCACAGCCCCACTCCCTCCCTCACCCCCCCACAGCCCCACTCCCTCACACACACCCCCGCAGCCCCACTCCCTCACACCCCCCCCCGCAGCCCCACCCCCCCCCCCCTCAGGTGCTCACTCACTGGGCAGAGTTTGGATCCCTGACCCCGAACACACCCTCCCCGTCCCGCACCGATCTGAGGCAGAGCCCGGCTCCACGGCGGAGCCACCTGCCCTGGGCCTACCTCCCCCCTGCCCGGGCCCTCCCCCGGCCCGGCCCCCGGGCCCGGCCTACCTTGGGCAGCTCCCGCAGCTGGTTGGAGTCGAGCAGCAGCTCCTCCAGGCTGCGGCTGTAGCGGTAGATCTCCTCGGGGACGCCGCTGAGGGAGCAGTGGCGCCGGTCCACCGCCTCGATGTGCCGGTTGCAGCGCCACAGGGGGATGCAGCGCAGCATGGCGGCTGCCGGGGGCCGGGCCCGCTCCGCTCCGCAGCCTCGGCCTGTCCCAGGGCCTGGGCCGGGCCCGCTCCGCTCCGCAGCCTCGGCCTGTCCCGCACTCCCACCCGGCGCTCCCGCTCCCGCTCCGGCCGCCGTCTCACACGCTGCGTGGCCCATGACCTCATCGCGCACACGCGTCACGACGCCAGACCCCCCCCCAACTGCCATCTTTGTGCTGGGCATCGGCGCCGGGTTACTGGAGGGCGCCATGTTTGTGCCTGGCAGCGGCTGCCAGGGCGAACCGGAGACGCGCCTCCACACCCCCGCGTTACGGCCGTTCGGGTACGGAAATTCGTCCTTACAGAATCCTCGCATGACGATCCAACCCCCTCCCCACACACCAAAACTGTTGAGATAGGACGTTGAAATCGCTCTCGCAGAACAAACAAACACAAAAGTTTATTTTTTTTCATCGCGCGTTTTTGACGAATGCGTAAATAACGCGGCTTCGCGATACGGAAACGCGTGATACGCACCGGTTTCTCGGACTGCGATGTCTTTCTCCCAACGTAGAAATGTCGGATAGTACAGGGCGGAGCTCTAAGGCGAGAGGGGCAGGTTTAAAGGAGATGTGCAGCTTTAGACAGAGTGGTAAATGCTGGAGTTTAGACACAGGCGGGGGAGGGAGGGATGTGGACCATGTGAAGGCAGATGGGATTAGTTTAAATTAGCATCAAAGTCTGCACGGACACTGTGGGCCGAAGGGCCTGTTGTTCTGTGTTCTCATCTCTATCTGAAACTACACTCCCCACTTCTAGTTACGCCGATTTGGTGAACTATTCTCTCAACGTCCACTCTGTCATCTCCCTCAGAATACAAAGGCAACCTCTCATCCTGGTCTCACAAATATAATGTCACCAAGCCAATTGTTTCCTTAAATCGGGAAATCAAACTATCCTGATATGATTGGTTGCAAGCTGCTCTCTGCAGATCTACTCGTTACCCTCACCGCATGATCTACCTTGTTGTGACCTTGCACCTTATTGCACTGCACTCTCTGTAGCTGTGACACTTTACTCTGTACTGTTATTGTTTTTACCTGTACTACATCAGTGCACTCTGTACTAACTCAATGTAACTGCACTGTGTAATGAATTGACCTGTACGATCGGTATGCAAGACAAGTTTTTCACTGTACCTCCGTACAAGTGACAATAATAAACCAGACCAATACTATCTCCTCACTTCCACTCCCTTGGAATGTGGAAGGCAACATGTAAATTTGTTCTTGTATTAGATTTGTAGTACAGCACTGAAATAGGCCATTCGACCCAACTGGTCCATGCCAACCAAGATCTACAGTGTCTGTACAGACTTTGATGCTAATTTAAACTAATCCCATCTGCCTTCATGTGATCCATAACTAAACTAGTCCCATATACCGTGTTTGGCCCATATTCCTCTAAACCTTTCCTCTCCATGCACTTACCCAAATCTCTTTTAAATGTCATGATAAAAGAGGATAAGAGGCAATAGATCGAGTGCACAGTCAGACTTTTCCCCAGGGTAACAATGGCTAACACGAAGGGGCATAATTTTAAGGTGATTGGAGGAAGGTATAAGGGGGATGTCAGGGGTAAGTCTTTTTTTAAACACAGGGAGTGGTGGCTGTGTGGAATGCACTGCCAGCAGAGGTTGTGGGGGCAGATACATTAGGGACATTTAAAGAGACTCTTAAGTGGACACATGAACGATAGAGAAATGAGGGTTATGTGGGAGGGAAGGGTTAGATGGATCTTAGAACAGGATAAAATGTCAGCACATCATCGTGGGCTAAAGGGACTACTGTGCTATAATGTTCTATGTCCTCTGCATCCTCTCTTAAAATAAACAACATGATAATTGAAGAGACTGCATATGACAGCACCTAGCTGGAATCCCGAAGATGTTTGCGTCCTTCGGCCAGGCTGCTCTATGCAGAGACAAATCCAGGAAGGATCCTGACCCAAAACATTGACCGCCTGCTTTTCTCCACGGATGCTGTCTGGCCTGCTGAGTTCCTCCAGCATAATCGTGTTTTTCATCTTCTCAATCCTACAAAACCTGGGCCTCAGTGCCTTCCTCTGCAAGTGGATCCTCAACTTCCTCATTGGGAGACTACAATCAGTGCGGATCGGCAATAACATCTCCTCCTTGCTGACAATCAACACAGCTGCACCTCAAGGACGTGTGCTTAGCCCACTGCTCTCTCTATACTCATGACTGTGTGGCTAGGCACAGCTCAAACACCATCTATAAATTTGCCAATGACACCACTGTTGTTGGCAGAATCTCAGATGGTGACGAGGAGGCGTACAGGAGTGAGATGGATCGGTTGATTGAGTGGTGTTGCAACAACAACCTCGCACTCAACGTCAGCAAGACCAAGGAATTGATGGTGGACTTCAGGAAGGGGAAGTAATACTGGAGAAACAAAGGACTGCAGATGCTGGAAGATGCAGGTCCTGGAGAAGGGTCTTGACCCAAAACGTTGACCGCCTGCTTTTCTCCACGGATGCCACCTGGCCTGCTGAGTTCCTCCAGCATCATCATGTTTTTCATTCAGGAAGGGGAATCTGGGAGAACACACACCAGTCCTCATTGAGGGGTCATGGTGGAAAGGGTGAGCAGCTTCAAGTTCCTGGGTGTCAACACCTCAGAGGATCTATCTTGGGCCCAATACATTGATGCAATCATGAAGAAGGCACGCCAGCAGATCTACTTTGTTTGGAGAGGAGAGTTGCTATGTCACCCAAGACACTTGCAAATTTTTTGTAATAGCATTCTGATTTGTCGCATCACAGCCTGGTACGGAGGCTCCAATGTGCAGGATCAAGAGGCTGCAGAAGGTTGTAGACTCAGCCAGCTCCATCATGGGCACAACACTCCCCACCTTCAAGGACATCTTCAAGAGGTGGTGCCTCAAGAAGGCAGCATCCATCATTAAGGACCCTCACCATCTGGGACATGCCCTCTTCTCGTTACTGCCATCGGGGAGGTGGTACAGGAGCCTGAAGACCCACACATTTTAAGAACAGCTTCTTCCCCAACACTATCAGACTTCTGCATAGTCCATGAAACCATGAATACTCTTAATGTTCCTTTTTTTTGCACAATTCATTTATGTTGTAATTTATAGTAACATGTCTTTGCACTGTATGCTGCTGCAAAAGACAAATTTCATGGCATACATGTCAGTGATAATAAATCTGAGAGAAACGAAGGACTGCAGCTGCTGGAATCTCCATGAAAAACTCGATGCTGGAGGAACTGAGCCAGCCAGGCAGCATCCACGGAGAAAAGCCAGGCGGTCAACGTTTTGGGTCAGGACCCTTCTTCAAGATAATGAGTTCTGATTCTGATTCAAGTGAGAAGCTTCCCCTGGAATGTCCCATCAACAAGAAGCACCAATCCAATCCAGCATTTTCCCCTCGCATGAATTACCACCCCTTATTCAATCAGACAAGTTAACGAAAGGACAGGAAAATATTGCAACTGTTGTAAATATGCATACAAAACAGAATACTGGGAACACTCAGCAGATCAGGCAGCACCTGTGGAGGGTGGGACATTTTACATTGATGGCCTTTCATCAAATTTGAAAAAGTTAGAAATCAAGCAACTTTGAAGTTGTGGAGAAGGGCGAGGTGTGGAGAGAATAAATAGAATGTCTGTGATGGGGTGAGACCAGATCATTTGAGAGATGGTACTGACCCCATCCTCACTTCCAACTGAACCCTTTGATTTAGTATAGACAGACATGGTCAGCATAGACACAGTGGGCTGAGGGGCCTATTTCTGTGCTGTACAACCGTACGACTCAACATCAGAACATCTTCCAGCAATGAGTGGAAGTGCTGTCAATATTGCTGTCAATCTTAGTACCTGCCAAAGGGCATGAGCTACCAGGAGAGGTTGGACAAATTTGGGTTGTTTTCTCTGGAGTGTTGGAGGCTGATGGCAGACCTGATAGAAGTTTATAAAATTACAAGAGGCATAGATAGCTGGAATCTTTTCCCCAGAGGAGAAATGTCAAATATTAGAGGACATACATTTAAGATAAAGAGGGGGAAAGTTCAAAGGAGATGTGTGGGGCAAGTTGTTGTTTTGTCCACAGTGTGGTGGGTGTCTAGAACAGGCTGCCAGAGGTAATGGTAGAAGCAGATACAATGAAGGCTTTTAAAGGCTTTTAGACAGACACATGAATATGCAGGGAATGGACGGATATGGATCATGTAGAGACAGAAGAGATTTAGTTTAATTCAGCATTGTGTCTGACACAGACACTGTGGGCCAAAGGTTCTGTTCCTGTGCTGTACTGTTTCCATAGTACGTGGTCTACAGTACAGAAACATTACCATCAAGTACCCATTTACACCAATCACAGTCGCAGCAACTTCCTCAGATTCTACCATTCACCTACTCAACAGGGGCAATTTACAGCAGCCAATTAATCCATCAGCCCACATCTTCGGGATGTGGGAGGAAACAAGAGCATCTGGAGAAAACACACGTGGGTCACAGGGAGAACGTGCAAACTCCCCACAGACATCAGTGGAGGTCACGAGGGCTGAAACTGCAAGGCAGCAAGTCTACTGGTGCAGGGACTTGACCCACAGATGTCATCAGTCTGAAGTAACAGAACATGCTGAAAAATCAGATCAGGCAGCATCAATGAAGAGAGAAACAGAGTCAACGTTCCAGGTTGAAAACCCTTCGTGGGAATAATCTGACAAAGTAATCTGAATTTGGTGGTGGGAGGAGTGTAGGATCGTAGCCCTACAACATGACTGCAGACTTTAAAATAATGAACCGACGCATAAAGATCTGTAGCATTGCAAGGACTGGAGATCAGAGACTGGGAGGAGCAGGTAAAGATATTGGTGGATCTGGAAACAAAGATGAGGATTTTCGAATACCAGTATATTCATAAACATGAAAGTCTTTGATATTTAAGATCAACCTTGCTAGGTTTTGGGCACTGGGGCTTTGTTAGAGATACAAGGTGGTAGTGCTGATGACGGAGCAGATGTGCTTGGACATTTACCTCTCAGTCAAACACAATGGTGATGCAAACAGCCTGCTTTTATCTCCAGTGGGAGAGGGATGTGTCCTTACCTCCATTGCTCAGGCTCTTGTTCTGCAGGTGACACTCTCTCACTCACGTGTGGTCAAAGCACAGAAGCAGGCCCTCCAGCTCATCACGTCCAGGCCAACCATCAAGTCCTAAGGCAGGGTCTCCAGCCAAAACATCCACCATTCTTCTGCCTCCACAGGTGCTGCCTGACCCACCAAGTTCCTCCAGCAATTTGTGTTCTGCTGCAGATTACAGCATCTGCAGTCTCTGGCATCTACAAGTACCCATCTACACTCACCCCATTTATCAGCATTTGGTCTGCAACCTCTATGCCTTGGCATTTGAAGTACTCGTCTAGATACTTAAACATTACAAGTCTCTCTCAGCATCACCATCCCCTCATGCAGTGCATTTCAGATTCCGATCACCCCCTGGGTGAAAAAATTCTTCACATCCCCTCTAAACCTCTTCCCCCCTCAGCCGTAACCCATGTCCTCTAATTTTAAGCATCTGCCAGCTCCCCTCCCAGTAGCAGGCCAGAACAGCCCATCACCGTTCAGGACACTGCTGGCTGACCAGAGTAGCAAGCTCAGTGATTACATACGTCAGGTAACATGAAATGCCACTAGCTCAAATAACATCAGCAGGCAGACAGCTCCCTTTGATGGGGGGCTGCTGCACACAGTCTGCCCTGGAGATGAGCACCCACCCACACATCCCACCTGTGAAGTTAATGTCCAGCCACCTGATAAGCCACTCACATTTAGAGTCATAGAGTAACAGCATGGAAACAGGCCCTTCAAACCAACTCATCCATGCCAACCAAGGTGCCCATCTAAGCTAGTCCCATCTGCCATGTTTGACCCATATCCCTCTAAACCTTTCCTATCCATGTACTTATCCAAATATCTCTTAAATGTCACTATCATACCTGTCTCAACCTCTTCCTCTGGCAGCTCATCCATATACTGACCACTCTCTGTGTGACAAAGTTGCCCCTCAGGTCCCTTTTAAATCTTCCCCTCTCACCTTAAACCTATACACTCATATTTGAGTTCCCCTTCCCTGGGAAGAAGACTGCGCATTCACCCTATCTCTGCTCCTCATGATTTTACACACCTCTATAAAGGTCACCTCTCAGTCTCCCACACTACAAGGAATTAAGTCCTAGCCTGCCCAGCCTTTCCCTATAACTCAGGCCCTTGAGTCCTAGCAACCTCCTCGTAAATCTTCTTTGAATCTTTCCAGCTTACTGCCGCAACAGACAAGGGCAATCACTGCGAGTGTTTTTATTTAATAATTTCTTTAATAGAAATGAAACAGTAACTTGCCTACAATGTTATGACTGCAAACATGTGGACAGAGTTTAAAAAAAACACAATCGCACGGAATTTAACCATCTGGAGAGAGGTCTGTGAATCCAGGCCATCTTCATGTGTTAAGATGGATTGACCCAGTGCTGAGACCATGGACCTGAACAGTATCACACCGGGTCAAAAATCACCACACAGCCCAAGTCCATAACTTCCATCTGGGGCAACAAATCCTAACGTTCTGTGATTCCCATTGACAGAAGCAGCCACGGAAAAAAATTCATCAACAGGATGAACTGGGTATAAACCAGTGGTCCAGGCAGGGATTTCATGGCTGAGCTCCCAGACCGCTCCACGTTGTTACAGGTCTGCACTTTGGTCCACTGGGTTTTGATACCGAATGGAGAAACAGCAGAGCGTAACAGGGAAGCAAACACGGCATCTTGTCAGTTCACGAAGTGGAAACGTACTGGATCCATCTGCAGCAGCCCGAGGTCCCAGCTTAGAGTGGGTAGTGAGACATCAGCTGTAGGTGAGGTCCCTGAACCACAGCTGACCCCAAGTCTATACAAAGTCCTTTTGCTGCATTTCAGAAACAAAACAAATCACGCCGCAGAGTTCAAGCAGACAGGTCACTGTTATCAAACCTATCTTGGTCATATATTTCTGCAACCACCTTCCGTCCTCCAAACCATCGCCCATTAAGAGCCTGGATGGCTTTGTGCATCTCTGAAGCCATGGAAAATTCCACAAAGATTTTAACAATCACCTCAGCATCCTCCTCCTCGCCCTGCTTCTCCTGGTAGATGATCACACGGTTCACAGCCCCAAATTTACCACATTCCTCTGTTACTTCGCCCTCCAGATCATCGTCAATGTCCTCAGGACCCACCATGTTCCGCAAGACCATGACTGTGGACTGAAACAAGAAGCCCCAGTTATTGTAGCCCATACTTCAGGAAAGCACCTGGACCACACACTACTGCTTAAGGTTATGGGTCATCTGCTGCTGCAAAACAAATTTCACATCATACAAGTCAATGATAATAAATTTGATTCTTACTCTCAGTGTCATCAATTTGGGAGGGAAAGGATGGAGCAGAATTCCACAAGATGCCTCTTCATTCTGGGGTCTCCACTGAAATTTCCCCTCTCTTCCCAATCAAGCATCCTAGCGAGTATCTAACACTCAATGGACAAGGCCAGTTTTTGCACTCTCAAGTTAAACCTTTTAGTTCCCTCCAAGACCAATTTTCTCCAGAAGCGCAGTGACCAGAGCTGATCGCCAACTCCAGGCAGGGGTCTAGTCAATACCTTTTTAGAAATGAGGCATAGCACCCTTTTCTTTACATTCTAGCTGCTCGACATCACAGCTATTACCTTTGTACCTGTTCACTAGGTACAAACCAGACTGTTTACCTCCTGCTTGCGCAGCAGCTTCTGCATCACCATGTGCCTGGCATTGCTGCCGGAAATGCTCATGTGCTCCTGCTCACTCAGCATCTCCAGCCGCTCCGTATCCAGCAACTTCTCCTCGTCTTCCTTCTTAACTTCTGCAGTACCAGAAGCTGCTGGAGGCGTGGCAAGGACAGGGTTAACCACCCCCACCTGTGGGATGGTCACCGGTAACGACACGGTTGGACGGGTTGGAGTCACACCTGAAAGAGACAAGGTCCCTCACTGTTACATCTGTGCACTCTTCAGAAGCAGTGATGCAAACAAGTCATGACCTGCAAGAAACCCCTTGGGATTTCTCGCCAGCAGAGATAACACCAGAGCCACAGCAAAGCACTGAGGTTTAATCAGATCACAGCCTCTCCACCTAAACCGCTCTCAATCGAAGATCAGAGAACCACCACAAAATAAGATATTTATCATGCACATATACATCGAAATGCATCCTTTTGCGTTCCGAGAATTTGCTGGGGGCAGCCCACGAGTGTCGCCACTCTTCTGGGGACAACATAGCATGCCCACAGCTCCTAACCTGTATGTCTTTGGAATGTGGGAGGAAACCATAGCACCCAGAGGTAACCCACACACACGCGGGGAGACCGTACAAGCTCCTTACAGACAGTGGCGGAATTGGAACATGGAATATAGAATCTTTCCATATTTGCCTCTCTCCAGCTTAAATACATCTATTGATCTGGCCTCCACCATCCCAGGGGCAGACAAATCCAGAGATTCGCTACCCTGAGAAATTTCAGCACACCTCAGTTAAATGACCAGCCCCCAGTTTTGTAGCTACGTTTCCTTGTGTCCCCCTCTCACTGGTGGAAACATCTCAACATCTACCCTGTCAAGCACCCTTGAGATATCGTATGCTTGAATAAGGTCACCCTTCATTCCTCTAAACTTCAAAGAACACAGACCCAAAGCATCCAGCCTCTCTCCATGGGACAATCCTGCCATCCCAGGAATTATCCTGGTGAATCTCCCTTAGACTGCCTCCAATGCTACAATACCAGTTTTGAGGCAAAAACACCGTAGCTGCATGCAGTATTCTAGGTGTGGTCTCAACAGCACCACCACCTTCTTATTAATTAACTCAAATCCCTCTCCAAAATACGAGAGGCACACATGGGGTAGATAGTCAATGTCTTTTCTCCAGGGTAGAAACTTCAAACCAACTTTCAGGGCATAACTTCAAGGGTGAGAGAGGGAAGATTAAAAGGAGATTTACATGGCAAGCTTTTTGGTAGGTGCCTGGAACGCACTGCCAAGGGAAGTGGTGGAAGCAGATACTACATCAATGTCTAAGAGGCATTTAGGCATCCTATACAAACCTAAACACAAAACAGACTCAGTAGCCAGTGTAGGAATACTCCCAGTCCCCTTCTTCACCCCAATCAGCCAGGGTCCAGGCTGCATTACCTACACTGTATGTCTACATGTTACTGACCTGTTATGACACCTGGAGCCTGGGCTGCCATGACAGCTTGTGGCAATGCTCCCAGTGGCTGTGCAAGGGTAAGTGCTGGGGTAACCAGACCTGGTGCTGAGAGACCACTGACACCGAGCACTGCTGCACCAGCTACAGCCTCCTGCAGGCAAGAAAGTACATGAACGTTAGGAAAGAATCAACAGATTTATACATCAGTTTGCTCAGAATACTGCCTCAATTCTGTTACTGAATGCTAATTTATAAGACCAGTCTCACTTAATGTTGCCAGGTTACAGAAACCTGCTGCGACCAGGCTGAGGCAGTAACTGCCCAGTATTTCTATAACAATGAGTGAAACATTTACACCAAAGCAGAGACTCTCTGTCGAGCAAGTTGAAGGACAATGGGGTGTTCAGATAAACTGTTCCTTCGGGCTCAGGGTCAATTTGACACCAGCCTGGGAAATGTCCAGAATCTTGTCTCTCCCTTAATAAGACCCATGAAAAAAAGATATAATTAAAGTAGGTCATTGGACCCATTGTACATACTCCACTGTTTAATAAATTCATGGCTAATCTTCTATTTCAGTACCACTTTCCTGCATGAACTCAATCTCTTGCTTGCCTTAACATCCAATGATCCATCTCTCCCTTGAATATACTCACTGACAGCCTTCACAACCCTCCAGTGGGTGAAGAAATCTCTTCACATTTTTGTCCTGAATGACCACCCACTTACTTTGAGAATTGACTCCTAGTTCCATATACCTCAGCCAAGTGACACATTTAACTTCACATCTACCCTATCAAGCCCAGTAAGACTTCTGAATGTTCCACTGAGATCACTTCTTATTTCTTCTAAACAGATTAACAGAGTGGTCTACTTATTCTCTTCGAATATAACCAGCCCTGGCATCAATCTGTTGAACCTTTGCTGCACGCGACCCAATGGAACCTTTACGAATCAGATCAGCTTTAAAGATTTCTCTCAGTCTTTTCACTGACATGAACTCTAGTCTGTACAACACTCAGTGATGGATGTTGTTATTTCACCTTTATCATGAATGCACAAAAGCTGTAACCACTTAGACACTGGCTGCAGGTTGTTATGTAGGGGAGATGGCAAGCCATCTGTGTCCAACAGGATGGGAGGGAATAGAAGAGAGAATGGCCCTCCCACCCCAGATGTTCTCTCTTCTCCCTCCTTCCCATCAGACAGAAGATACGAAAACCTGAAAACACATATCACTAGGCTCAAGGACAGCTTCTATCCCGCTGTTATTTGAATAGTCCCCTAGCACGATAAGATTGACTCTTGATCTCACAATCTACCTCGTTATGGCCTTGCACCTTACTGTCTACCTGCACTGCACTTTCACTGTAACTGTAACTTTTATTCTGCATTCTGTTATTGTTTTCCCTTGTGCTACCTCGATGCACTGATGTGATGAAACGATCTGTATGGATGGCACACAAAACAAAGTGTTCCACTGTACCTCGGTAAACGTGACAATAATAAACCAACGTACCAATATTTCTATATACAGCCCCAACTCTGGTGCAGAGGCCCCTGCTCAGAAGAGGGAACTATGGCACACTGAGGCACGCCCTACACCAACCTGAGCTGTGATCTTGGCTGTTGCTGCCGCAGCTGCCACCGCTGCAGCAGGAGGCAATCCACCAGGTGCGGCTGGAGTCATCAACGGCATCGGAGGGGTCACCGCCTTCCCAACGCGGAGGAACTGGCCGCCGAGGTCGAAGAGGTTCATGGAGGAAACTGCATCCTGCGAGGACTGGGCCTTCTCATATTCTGCACAAGGGCAACAGGTTCAGTGTTCCTGCACAGACATGGCCTCTGGGAAACACCCAGCACCTATCACAGAGCCCACCAAGCACCACACCGTATCCCCACGGCAGTCTCTCCATTCTCCAACCCCACGTCTAGACATCCCCTTGACCATCCACAGTGCATGCTCCCCATCATTAGAGCTGCCCCCCTGTAAATGTATTCCTCTCTCCACAGCACCCATCACACTCTCCTCGCCATCTTCCCCAAGTATGTTCTCAGCACAGCCCCTGAACCTCCTTCCCCAGGCCCTCCCATCCCCCTCCACCATCACCCCACTCCGCCCCACCCCCCGCCACCCCACTTATTCCAAGTGTGGTCATTAGCCAAGGCCATTACAAACTCTCCTAGTGCAGCCCTCCGCAGCCCTCTGCCCTTGCGACACAGCAACCGCACAAAACGCAAACCGGGCTCCTTACCTTTGATATTTCTCTTTCATTTCCAAGCCCAGTCTCCACACAGTTGAGAGTGTGAAATTCTGTTAGTCACACCAGGCTGCAGCTCTCTGGGCTGCGCGCTTCCTCAAACGTACTGTGTTTTGTACAGACTTTGAAAGTCTTAGTAAGCTGACTCAGCATGGGGACTGTGCACACAAGCAGAAGGAAGCACTGCAGCAGTGTTGCCACAGTGGTGTCGGGAACACCTTGACAGGTGTGGAACCCAAACCAGGATCAAGGATGTATCCCAAATGCCCAGTGATCACATATCCCTCTCTGCTAGTCTGTGAACTGCCCTTCATACTGACAGGCAGACTGCTGCTGTGGGTGACTGCAGCAGCTGTTTGTCCTAGATCAGGGGCCACAATACCTTCAAATGCTGAGAAAAATCAGACACCATTAACTTTAAACCTCCACCTGTGGATCACACTGCTTTGGACTTTTTGTCCATTGTTATTTTAACACAGATGGAATTGTACTCTGTGGCAGAAAACTGATACAATTTCACCACAGATTTTGTCTGTATTACTGCCACCTTTTCCAGTAGAGGCAAAAATAAAAATATTACAGTCAAATCATTCTAACTGTATGCCTACCTGACAGAGCACAAAACAAACTTGCACCAGACCCATCATTAACTTCCAGAGCCAGTGCAAGGAGGACATTTAAAAATCAAATTGCCCTTTCACCTCTGGGACCCAAGTTCAAATTCAGCCCAAACAAATAGCATGAAAATCTCTTTCCAAATTTCAATCAAGGTGAAACAAGTGTACTGGTTAGCTATGCTCAAAGGGCTCCACAACACTGCAGCCTTAATTTGGCAGTGACTGTGTCAGTCTGGCTCAGTGAAAGAAAAACCTACTGATTAGTGCATCAGGGACCAGGCAAATAAAAAACACTGGCTCACCATTGAGCGACTTAACTCTGTATCCAACCTACACAATGCAAATATCAGATTTTAATTAAATTTGTCTTGTTAGTGCAGTTCTCCTTCCAAGTAGTACATGTGCAGCTACACGGTACATGACAATAACCTGCCACAGCACTCCTCACATAACCAATTACTAGCAGGTATCAAACTCATCCCCTAATCATTCAGCTCTCCTGAAGTTAAAGCAAACAACAAGCTTGCCCACCAATTAAAGGGTCAAGAACCACAGGAATTAAAGTGATGGCAAAAGATCCAGAGATGGCAGACACAAGAATCCAGTCACAAAGTAGTCATCATTTCTAACTCGTTGTCTGAAGGGTGGCAGAACCCAATTTAATAGCACCTGTCAAAAGGGGTAAAGGAAATAAATTGCAGGGCAATGGGAAAGGAGCCAGAAATAGTAGTGACCAAGAGGTCTTCAACCTGAAACATTAGCTGTTTATTTCTACACAGATGCTGCCTAACCTATTTCCAGCCTTCTCTTCACACTTCAGGTTTCTCTGCATTTGTGAGGTCTTCTCTACATCGGCAAGACCAAGTGTAGATCAGGCGACCATTTTGCAAAGCACCTGCTCTGACTACAGTGGCCATGTCAAGCTTCCCATTCCCGCACCGACCTGTCTGTCCTTGGCTTTCTCCACTGCCAAACGCAGAAGAATGATATGCTGCCTGGCTAGTCTACAACCCAATGAACATTGAATTTTCCAATTTCAGGTAACCTGCACCCTGTTTTCCTTTCTCCCTCATTTTGATTCACCCAGGTTCTCTCACCCCCCTTTCTCCAACCACTCCCAGACCCCCATTACTGTTTCCTTTCCCTCCCCCACCTGGTTCCATCTGCCTTTCACCCACACACTTAACCTACAGCTCTCCTATCCTCTCCCCCGATCTCTCTGCCTCCACAGATGCTGCCTGACCTCCTGAGTTCCTCCAGCAGTTTGTTATTTTGCTCCCTGCATTCTCAGTTGCTTGCTTCATATCTCCATCATCCTGTGCTCACTGACCTATAATGACAGCCCAACATACTCAACATTTGAACTTCCCTCTAATTTCAATATTTAAATTCTCATTCTTGTGCTCAAACTTTTCCATGGTCTTCCCTTCTCTTTCTCCAAGTCCAGTTCCTACACACCTCCAACCCGTCACCTCTGCCTTATTGAAACTGTGGTCTTGTGAATTCAAATTTCTTTCATCACAAAGCTTGGAACCACCAAGTAAAATTATCCTGTTTTATTTTTACATAGAAAGTGGGCTGAAATTGCGATCATTCTGACCCCACAGATTCTGGTAGGGGTCAGATTGTCAGGGTAGCATGTGTAAAATGCAGATCACAATCATCGCTCTTACCTCGCTTTCTCACCTTGGTTTAACCTTCAGTACTTTGCTCACTCCTTCGCTCCACACAGCCAGCTGCTCTGCACAGCTTTGTTGCTTCCTTGAAGTTCCATCCAAAGTCCCTCCTCACTCCAATAGTTCCCTACGCACTCCACTCTTTCAGGGGCACTTTGTGATGCAGGCCTTAGTCATTTCAGCAACATTTGGCCCCATTTACATCTGCAGATTTCACTGCAGTCAAAAGCTCAGTTTTAGCCAAGGCTAAGGGTTTGGGGTGAGGAGGGGTGAGTGTGGTAGGGATGGTAATGGGCAAAACAGGACAGCACTGTGCTCATCCACAAGACCTCCAATGAAAACAATCCAATACACTAGTGCTTGGGATCCATGCATGATGCAAAAGGATGCCTGTATTTCCAGGATGATTAGTACAGGAATCAGAATTCATGGCAGGGAACAATCTGTCTGACGAGGCCAAACCAATAGGCGAAGCAGCAATCAACAGTGCCCAGTTAGCAAGCTGTCTGACACCATGTTCAGAAGTTGCTGTCATCACCAGCCAATTCTCAATGGTTACTGCACAGAGCACTTGGCCTTAGCACTGTACAAATTCTACGCAACTATAACCCAGTTAGTACCCACCCTCTCCCACAGCCCAGTAAATTCTTTCCCTTAAAATACTTATCCTTCTTCTTGAACACCATGCCAATCTGCCTCCACTATAACCCTCCGTAGTGCAGTTCAGACCGCACCCACTATCTCTGGGCATTCACTTCATTCTCCATCCCCCAGTTCTGACCTCCACCAATATTCCCATCTCTCCTCACAACCTCGAGGTCCAAGGAGTCACCCAAGCTGGTTCAATCTATCACAAACTACAGTCTCTCATCCATGAACCATTTTGGTACAATCTCGGAAGAACTCAGCAGGCCAGGCAGCATCCGTGGAGAAAAGCAGGCAGTCAACGTTTCAGGTCAGGACCCTTCTTCAGGACTGAAGATAGGAAAAGGGGAAGCCCAATATATAGGAGGGAAAAAGCAGATCAGTGACAGGTAGACAAGATGTGGATATCACTATCTCTTACCTGCATCTACCTGTCACCACCTTGTGCCCATCCCGCCGCCCCCCTTTTGTCCAACTACCACTGCTTTGCTTTTCCTTCCTATATATTGGGCTTCCCCTTTTCCCACCTTCAGTCCTGAAGGGTCCTGACCCGAAACATTGACCACTTGCTTTTTTCCACAGATGTTGCCTGGCCTGCTGAGTTCCTCCAGCATCATAGTGTTTTTTCATCTAGATTCCAGCATCTGCAGTCCTTTATTTCTTTGGTACAATCACATCTGCACACACCCCAGTGCTTTCATATCTTTCCTAAAATATGGCACCAAGGAATGAGTACGGTATTTCAGCTGTGACCAATCCAGAATCTTGTAAAGGTTTATCACAACTTCCTTGCTCGTGTCCCCAATGATTCCATTCATAAAACCCAGATTCCCTTTTTTTTTAAGCCACACCTCAATCTGCCCTGCCACTACGATTGAATTGTGCACTTGTATCCCCAGATCTCCCTTGGCTTTTGAGCTTTTCAGAATCGTGCCCTCCAGTTTATACTGTTATTCTCATTCTACCTGCCATAACACTTCCATTCTCTCAACATTACATTCCATCCACACCTGTCCACCATTCACCAGCCTGCCTAGTTCTCCTTGGTCCATTACCCCTACTCACAGGTTTCTGTCCTCACAAACCTATGCCTTCTAGTTTTAGACTCCCCTAACCTTGGAAAAAGACCGACCATCTACCCTTTCTGTGCCCCTCATGATTTTATAAACCTCTATAAATTCACCCCTAATCCTCCTGCGCTCCAGTGAAAACGATCCCTCCTTATAACTAATGCACTCCACTACATTCCAGTTTCTACAACTTTCTGCGAAGTTTGAGAGGGTGCAGAAAAGATTCACAAGGATGCTGCCTGGATTAGAGGGCTGGAGTTACAAAAAGTGATTGAGTACCATGGCACTGTTTTCCCTGAAGCAAAGGAGGCCAAGAGGATAGAGGTATATAAAATTATGAGGGGCATAGATAGGGTAGATAGCCAGAGTCTGTTTCCCAAACTAGAAGGCATTAGTTTAAGCTGAGAGGGAGGAGGTTTAAAGGGGATCTGAGGGGTAAATTTTTCACACAAAGAGTAGTTGGTACCTGGAATGAGATGCTGGTGGAGGCAGGAACAGTAACAACATTTAAGAGGTGTCTGGACAGGTACTTGAACGAGCAGGGCATACAGGGACATGGAATAATGCAGGCAAATGGGATCAGTATAGATAGGCATGTGGTCAACACAGACACAGTGGGATGAAGGGCCTGTTTTTTACGTTGCACATCTATGACTTCATGATACTGACATTAAATTGACTGATCTATAGTTACTAGTTTGTTGCAGGTCTGTAGCACTCTTGCATTTTTAAGGAACCAACACTTAATCTATGGATGTCCATGAGAGAGAATAGCCGGGCCTCTGCCATATCACAGTATAGTCCCTCCCTTTGTTCATTTGGAGCAGGTGATTTATTTCCTTTCTACTAGCTCAATGTTTAACCCATCAGTAACTCATAATACTTATTAAAATTAGCCACACATAGCAAAAGGGGTGTGACTGTGGGAAGAGACTGTGCATCATGGGGAATCTATGGTTAGTTTACTTTGGGCATCCCAAGCATGGCTGCGATGCACTCTTCTGACGAAGATGATCAGGAGCACAAATATTTTCAACTCCACATTTAATCACACTATAACCAGAATCAGGAAATCAGCTTCCCCACTCCCACTGGCAGCTTCATTTTACTGTAAGAATTTTAAGCCAATGAATAATCATATTGAATTACAGAACACAAAAACTTCAAAGACCACTGACCATATCTGAAAAGGTCAAATGACCTGTAAAACCCAATGTGGTAAGTGCAATATATCAGCTGGGCAGACAGTGTACAGTTCACAGCTACAAAGTCTCCATGCTTCAATTCAGAGCAAACCAAGCACAACTCAGTAGATACAATTCTCATCAAGTACGAGGATAACATGGGAGACGACGTGATAATAATTACAACCCTGCCCACACACCTCCACCCAGAGTCTCTTCCAACCCAAAATCAGATATGTTCAGACACAATTCCCACAGCTGTAAAACATCTCATCCATTGAATCATGCACCTACGTTCATCAGTCAGTATCCAAGGCATTAGTCAATCCACTATCGATCACTCAACCACATTGCACATCTACATCTAAGTCAATCCAATGGTACAGTTACTGTTTCCTACTGACACTACAGACATAATACAACAGAATTCTTTAAATGGAACTAACTATCTGGCACATTCAGGTTGGAAAGGGATATAGTGGCCACTTTTCCAACAGATTAATTTCACGATTAGCTCCAATGCTAGGCTGAAAACCCTTTCAGATGTCTGGTTATGTTTTTCCTTCTGAACTGAAACACAGACACTTATCTGAAGAAAACATCATGGGCCATCTAGTTTGTCGCTAGCATTCTGGTAGTTGTAAAGATAGTAGTGGTCTAATCACAACAATTGGGTAATCTACAACAGCCCCAGACAGATGAGGAAACCCACTGTAAAATAGCTCTCGGGAGCCAAAAGTAACCCATCCATCCTGTATTCTCAGTTTCAAGATAGCCACAAGGTGCTGTGTTTAGACTGAACGTACAACACACATCCACAGTAGCTAGTGTATGACTGATACATTATGTCAAGGTCAGACAGGAATTGGGCCAACAGCAGTATCAAAGTGTTGGAGATAAAGGATTGCTTACATGTCACTCTGTAGTGGCCAGCACAAATGAAGAATGCCCGATTCCAGAAATTCCAGGTAACAGAGCTGGCACAAGTCTTGGATAACAGTTACGACGAAAACCTGAATGTTAAAAATGCAGCATCCTTGCAACCGTGGCAGTGCACGTGGCACAGAAGTGTCTGTAAATGTGACCTATATCGACAAGTGAGCTTGCCAGCCTGCATGCACGTGCAGAGATCTATACTTTAAGCAGTGCTAGTTGAAGCAGCATCAACTAATAGGAGGAAAGGAGAAGGGCTGATGGTGCTAAGGAATGAATATGTTCCCACTTTGTTACCAGATCTGGCATTAGCACAGGTTGAGATGAAATGCACGGCTTGTCCTCTGTAATTCTAACAATGAGCCTTTTCTTCCAGAGTCATTCCCACTCCATCAGGACAACTCTTCCAATTCTGGCGTCCTGTCCTGATGGCCTTTCAACGCTGAGTGAGTGGCAGTCTGGTTAAATTTAGAGGTAACTTGGTGCTTTAAAGTGGGAGAAAACAAGGCAGGAGGAAAACTAAAAATCAAACAGCAAAAGGAAATTAGATGGAGAATGTTGAAACGTGTTACTGAGGATCTTACAGGAACCAGAGAGCAGTCCTTCACACCATCTACTTGGGCTGCAAAGATTGCCATGTCCCCTGAGGTGAAAGGTCATTACTCTGTCCAACTCCACTTTAGAAAACACTAGGCCTTGTATTTTTTAATTTTGTAAATGTGTGTTCCTCCCTTTCTCCACAATACCGTCAAGAAACTAGTTTTACCAACAGAACACTCACCAATGAATCCATATCCTTTGTGCTTCCCCGTTGTGGGGTCTCGGGCCAAGGTGCAGGATTTAATCTTTCCAAAGGCCTCGAACACACTTTTAATGTCATCAACGACAGATCCGGTGTGAACGACGCGACATAAATTCTGTTTAAACGCCCTGGCTTCCTCTGCAAGCTGGTCTATGATTGGTTGAGCTTGTCCTATGTTACTCGGTCTGCCAACCTGTAACAAAAGAAACCCCCGCCAATTACAGACCAAGCTAGAAATTAATACGAACCATGCCACTTCTCCTGAAAAACACAGGCTAAGAATTGAGATGCCACCTGGAATCTTCCTGGGACATTGGAAGTACCCCAGAAACATTGGCAAAAGGTGCCCATTAGTAATGGGATTGAGTGCGTCTCAGAGTCTGCTTCCATTGGGAAGAGACTTGCTTTCAAAATTCATTTATTTTTCCAGACCACTCATCAAGAACACTGGACCTCAGTGTTCAAAGAGAAAACCTTGGTGTTTTCCAGGAGAGCATGTAGCATGCTGGCACATCTAATTAAAGGGAAACTACACCTCATTTAAAAAACAGTAAATTTCCTGCTCCCACGCACAATCCCCTGCCAAGTGCTCCGAGCCACACGTTGTGGTGCTGCGGAGAAATCCACCCTGTAACCTCGCGTTTGTCCACTACCAGGAAAGGGCAGGTGCAGGGGGTGGGGGGAGGAGTTAGGCAACCCACGCACCTTCCCGTGGTGCATTCTGGGTAGAATGACATCACTGCAGCTGCACTGTACAAAACCTTCCACAGAAATCATTCACCCGTGGATGACTTGTACAGGGCAGCTACAGAACAAGCAGACCAGAGTGATGTCACCCCACCCAGAATACACCGCAGGCAGGAGCAGGAGCAGCGACACCAGGCAGTGGGAGAAAATGCAACGTCACAAGCTGGATTTCTCCCCAACACAGCAGCACACGATTCGGAACAATTGGCAGAGGATTGCACCTGACAGCAAGCTGTTGAAACTTACCACTTTTTAAATGGGCTGAAGGCCCCTTTAACAGATACCAAACACAAGTTGACAACTGTGTATATGTTTACTGGGACAGCCCTGACTTGTTCCCCCAGCCAATCGCGGAACATAGAGGTGTGGCACTGTGAATCAGAACCTAAGCGCAACCTGCTGCGGAGACAGGACAGAACCATCACAGTAAACATGGTGGGTGGTTGGAAAGAAGAGACCGGAGACTGATTTCACAATTTGTGCATTTATTGTTTAAAAAATTGATTTACAAGCTGAATTGCCAGTAGGTGGGAAACTAAAGCGACGTGGATTCCTCATTCTCCAGTTGATGTGAAATATCCAACATATTTAAGATGCGCAGGGGAAGTGAGGAGCAGAAAGTGACTTCGTACTACAGGATGTACTGATAGTTTAAATCAATAATGATTTATACTAGATCTGCAGCACGGAACAAGAAAAAAAATTTGAAGTGCAGGCTAGCAAGAGTTCCAACTAACTTTGCTTTTTTGCATGTAACTGCCGAGGTCCAACTCCAAGCACAAAGCTGCCATTTGTTACGAGAAAGAAAGTGAACCTGTGATTATGACCCAAATGAGCAGCAGAACATGATGAAAACATCCAGATGTGCAGACGGCACAGTGAACAACAGCAAGGTGACAGGACAGAAAATAGATGTCCACAAGATCGCTGTAGTGTCTGGTTTATAATCAAGGGTCCAGACAGAGTTGGTCAATGCCTCCCTTCTCTACACCCTGGACTGTTACGATCCAGTCAGTTCCACGTTTAATCTTCAACTACTCTGACACAACGGATCTTCAGCTTGATTGAAAACATGGTCAAGCATTCTCAAGTGAAGCACAGCACCTACACATTTCACTGCAGGTAATTAAGCCAAACCACCACAGTACCTGTTCAAAGTTCCCTTCTGCACTCTGCACAAAGACAAGGTCAGAGCCAACTGCCAACAGGACAAGCCAAGAATAGATGCCACATAATTGATAAAACAAAACTCTAGTCCAATGACCTGCAATTGTTTTTTTCATTAAAATATCACTAGAAAAAAATTATTGCAGAGTAAAGATAGGCAAAACCCATGATCCCACCCTGCCTGCCTCCCAATCCCAGGCTGGTTCCTGGAGGTGCAGTCGCTTAGAATGCTGTGCGCTCCTGGCTGCGGCACCTTAATGCTGGAATTTACAGTTGCTGCTTCTTCTGAATAGAAAGGCTGCTGGACTGGCGAGGAGGGCACTCTGCAGCCGAATCCTGCTCTACATAAAAGCTTGGAGGAGACACAAAGAAGAGAGGTCGTTTCTAATCACATAATAGGAACTGTTACGGCAGCATTCATAAAGTCAGCAATATCCTAGAGCTTAAACATGGGCACAAAAAATCTGCTTCAATCAGGGCTGGAGGAACTGATGTTAAACTTGGGATCCATTGTAAAGCCACCAGGAAGGCTTTTGCTCTCCATCAACCCATTTCATCAGTGCTTGTGGAGAGACCACACCATCTCTGCAAGCTCAGATACTTAACACTCACACCTGCATCTGTCCAACACTTACTATTATCAATACCTTTCCACAAGACCAATCAGGACACTAAATATTCTGCATCTTTTCTAATAATCTTCTCTGTTTTAGGACATTTAACATTCCCCTCACCTGTTCTCTCTCCACCTTGCACCATGTTGGTAGGCTACTCCACTTGACCAAGTTGTTCATTCCATCTATGATTCCATCCCACCCCAAATTCCCCCTTGCCACTAAGTCATATTAACCTAAGCAGATCCTTGCTACACTGAACCCCAATCACTTGAACCCACCATCTGGAATATACTTACCCTACATATTTACTCCTAACTACCCTGGATCATCACACCTTGGCTAAACCTGCTTTTCACAATGCCATAATTTCAAAGACAGTCTTTAGCTTCATGACAGACATGTGCAATAGTGACTAGGTCTAATGGCTTCATTTCCATGACCTACTTCCATCTTGCAATAAAAACTCTGCCCAAAACTGTTATTTCTCTAACAGTGTAAACAGGCTAAATCTAGCTCTCCACAGAAGCCTACTCAACTCACTCCAGATGCCCAGTCTCTTAACGCCCAATGGCCAACTGTGCCTGTTCACTAGCACATCAGTTCCTCCATTTATACCAAACCAGTTGCAGCCAGTTTTTGTCACCCCATAAGCTATCCCTAGATTTACTTACCAGTTTTGTTGGGATGGTTAACAAGTTAGAGCAGTGACCAGTACTTCAATCTGTGGGTTCCATTGTCACAGTTGCTCATATGTAGAAGCACAGGATCCCTTTATCAGTTGTACAGGCATGCATTAATCTACATCAGCATGCCTGTGACACATCTTAACCAATGAATCTAGAACATCTTGGCCTACTGCAATTAGAACTAGGAGTAGAAGCCTACTTTGATGAGAAAAATACTACATCATATGGCCCCCTGAATTTCTGCTAGGGTGCTTTGTTTTGTGAGGGAAGGGGGCTGGGGCTGGAGTGGTCACCCAAATCACATTATCAGGACCAAGAAAAATGAAGCAGCACTTGGCCACTGTACATAAACTATTAAAAATAAGACTGAATCAAGTTGTGTGTTGCAAAGGATAAGCCGTCTGCCTAAGATACTACTGACTAGATAACAATGAGATGAGGTTTTACCTTTCTGTTATCACCAAATTTCCACTGACAACCACCAATCTTGCAACCACTATCTATTATCACCAACTACATCTGCTTCAATGCTTTCTTTTAACAGACCACAAAACACATTTCACTTTCATGCAATCGAAAGGACCTGAGCCTGCTTGTGGTCATACAGCCTACACATTGATGTGCGGGAGTCACTTACCTTGATGTTTCTGCCTCCCAGCATCACCGAGTTCATCTGCTCAAGGGCAAGCTGAGCTGCCTCTGGAACTTCGTACTCCACAAAGGCAAACCCCTACAAGTAAAAGGAAGGGCCTCACTTTCTAGTCTACTAGAGCACAGTGCAATCTATTGTACCAGTCCACCAACATTGGTCCCAGTCATCATCATCATCACACAATAATTTCACAACGAGGTGCTAATTAGCTGACCAATCTGTACAGCAGGTTAGGAGCCACACAAGATTTTCCAGCTTAATCATCTCACTTAGCATTTCTCTTCCACAGTCGTTTCTATGGCGACCAGCATTTAGGAAGGGTTGCCATCCTGCCAATACATCCTTAACTAGGGGAAAATCAGAGAGGAGCAGGGTCTACTGCAGCTCTGCCACAGTTCCCATGCCCTGTCTCTTAAAAGGATTAAGATGATTTGTCTCCCCACCTTGACTACAGAGGAAGACCATTCAGAGTGACCTTGGCTAATCTAACACTCAAGTCATTTCAAACAGCTCATTCAGATCACCCCACACGTTTCAATGTAACTATACTATCAATAGAACCTTTTTTGCCCCAGATTCACTCTGATGATTCTGCAATGCAGTCTTCCTGAAAAAATACAATTTGTGGTGCAGAATCCTACACTGATCCCAGTATTCAGCTCAAGCTAAGGCTCTACACGACTGAAAATGCACTTTTGAACTGAAACCCCCCCCATGAAATTAAAAACATTCCACTAATCTGTTTAACTACAACCTATTTTGATGCTTTGCGTAGGATACCAAAGCTCTTATTTCTCTGCCCAAACCCTCACCTGATTTGACCCTCCATTATGGCCACACAAGTGGATAGGGCAGTAAAGAAGGTGTATGGCATGCTCGACTTCATTGCTGGAGGCATTGAGCATAAGAGTAGGCAGTCACATTGCAGCTAAATAAAACTTTAGTTATGTCGCACTTGGAGTATTGTGTACAATTCTGGTTACCTCATTACAGGAAGAATGTGAAAGCTTTGGAAAGGGTATAGATGTTTTCCAGGATGTTGCCTGGATTAGAGTGTATGAGCTATAAGGACAGGTTGGACAAACTTGGATTGTTTTCTCTGGAGCGTCCGAGGAGAGACCTGACAGACGTTCATAAAATTATGAAGGGCATAGGTAGACTGTCAGAATCTTCTTCCCAGAGTAGAAATATCCAATACTGGAGGACATGCACTTAAGATGTGCGGGGCAAGGTTATTTTGGTTTTACAGTGTAGTAGGTGCCTGGAACAGGCTGCCAGGAGTGGTGGTGGGAACAGATACGAGAGTGTTTAAGAGGCTTTTAGATTGACACATGAATATGCAGGGAATGGAGATAGAAATCATATGCAGGCAGAAGCGATTTAATTTAATTTGGCATTGTGTTCAACATGGGCATCGTGTACCGAATGGCCTGTTCCTCTGCTGTATTGTTCTATAGGTGCAATTTGAAAGTATGGTATGCAGTGACGACAATGGTAGAAGTCCACAGTTCCTTGTAAGTGGCAACACAAGTTGACAGGGTGATGGACAAGGCATATTTGCCTTCATAGGTAAGGGCAGAGAAAGTTGGAATGTTATGTTGCAACTTTAGAAAACACTGATAGAACCTACAAAAATTCCAAATACAAGGCATAAACTATTGAAGAAATTCAGGGGGCTAAAGGCAACAAGTAGCCAGGATTCGATGGATTGCATGCTAGGGTTTTAAAGGAAGTGGCTACAGAGATAGTGGACCCACTGGTTGAAATTTTTTGTAACTGCTAAACTCAGAGGGTACCAGAAGATTGGAAAATAGCCAATATGACTCCTTTATTCAAAAAAAAGGAGAAAAGGGAGAAAGACAGACCTAACAGGCCAGTTAGTTTAAACAGCTATTAGTAGAAAGACACTAAAGTCAATAATCAAAGAAATAGTTAATCATTTAGGAAAGCTGAATATAATTAACCCAGTCAACAGTTTAATGAAAAGTAAATCATGTTTGACAAATTTGCTCAAATTTTGAGAATGTAATGAGGAAAGTTTATAGAAGGGAACCTGCGGTACATTTAGATTTTCAAAAGGCATTTGACAAGGCGCCACATAGGAGGCCGGTGTATAAATTTAAAACCATGGGGTCAGAGGACGTGTGTTAGAATGAATTGAGAACTGGTTGCCTCACAGAAAACAGAGCTGGAATAAATGGGTCATTTTCAGACTGGAAGGAGATAACTAGGAGTACTACAGGGATCAATTCCTGGCCCACAATTGTTCACTATTTACATGATGTAAGGTTTCCAAATTTGTTGATGGTACAAAAAACAAGTGGAAGAGCAGGTCATGGTGAAATACTGTGATTCTGAACAGGATATAGATAGATTGAGCAAGTGGGCAAAATACTGGCAAATGAAGTTTAATGTGGAGAAGTGTGCAGTCATGCTCTTTGGCAGAGTTACAAGTACTCTGGCCCACAGTGTCTGTGCTGACCACGATGCCAATCGAAACTAACACCATCTGCACGAACATGGTCCATATTCCTCCATTCCCTACCCATCTAAATGCATCTTAAATGTTGCTAGCATATCTGCCTCTACCACCTCCCCAGGCAGCACGTTCTAGGCACCTACCACTCTGTAAAAAAAAACTTGCCTCATAAGTTACCTTTAAACTTTCCGCTTTCACGTTGAGTCTATGCCCTCTAGTGTTTACCATTTCTACACTGGGAAAAGGACTATGTACACTATCTATACCTCTCATAATTTTATATACTTCTATCAGGTCACTCCTCAGCCTCCGAAGTTCCAGAGAAAACAACCAGTTTATCCAATCTCTCCTTTATAGCTAATACTGTAATCTAGGCAACATCCTGGTGAACCTCTTCTGCACCCTCTCCAAATCTTCCACATCCTTCCTCTAATGCAACAACCAGAACTACACACAGTGCTCCAACTAAGGCATGACCAAAGTTTAACACAGCTGTGATAAATCAAAGGCAGATTTTGGAGAAATCATAAATGTAGAGAGCCTGCAAATGAGTGAAGAGGCATTTAAATAGGCACATGATCAGGCAGGGAATGGAGGGATATAGACCACATGCAGGCAGATGGGATTAGTTTAAATTTCCATCATGGTCAGCACAGACATCATGGGCTGAAGGGCATGTTCCTGTTCTGTACTGTTCCAGACACACACGAGACTGCAGATGCTGGAACCTGGAGCAACACACAAAGCACTGGAGAAACTCAGCAGGTCAGGCAGCATAGTCAGGGAAATGGACAGTCAACATTTTGGGTCGAGACCCTTCGACCCTTCATCCGGACAGGAAGCCAGCTGCTCCTATTTCCTTGTGTTCTTTTGAACACTGGTCAGGCCACACTTGTAGCTGTGTGCACAGTTCTGGTCACCACACTATTGAAAGGATGCGATTGTGCTAGTGTGCATGAGCGATTCATCATGAAGTTGCTTGCATCGGAGGATCTTAGCTATGGGGAGATATTGCTTAGGCTGGGCTTGTTTTCCCTGGAGTGAAGGAGGTCAACAGAAAATTATAAGATTACGTGAGACATAGATAAGGTCAAAATAGTTTTCCCCAGAGGGCATAGTTTTGAAAGGCATCTGAGTGGTTGATATCTGGAACGTGCTGCCAGAGGTGGTAGTGGTGGAATCAGATACAATCACTACACTTAAGAGGCATTTAGAGACTTAAATAGGTGATGTATAGAAGGTTGCGCTCCTAATGTGAGCAAACGGGATTAGTGTAGATGGGCAAAAAGATCAGCAATGATGTGATGGGCCAAAGGGCCCATTTCTGTGCAGTGTGACTGCAATTCCAAAGGGACAGACCAGGTGGTGGGATGGGCACTAAAGTGATGAATCTTTCCAGGTAAAAGTAGAAACTAGGCAGAGGATGGTTCAGATTTAAAGTGGAAGTAGATTAATATTTGAAGGATTGAGGGCTCGTGGGGAACTGGTACAGAAGAGGAATTGAGGCCAGCATAGATCAGTCATGATCATATTGAATGGGAGGGTGGGGGGGGGGGGGGGGGGGCAGGTTTCAGGGACTTGGTGAACTACTCCTGCCCCTATTATGTTCTTGCGCATAAAGAGTTACATTAGTTACATAAAGTGTGGGGGATAGGGGGACCTGGCTTATCATGCCCACAGGGATTTTTGACAAAGTTAGGTTGTTTTCTCTGGAGCATCAGAGGCTAAGGAGAGACCCGCCAGAAGTTTATATAAATGACATACAAAGGGGATCCAGCACTGATCCCTGCAGTACACTAGTCACACATCTCCAATTTGAAAAAAATCCCCACTACCATCCTTTGACATCTACCACAAGCCAATTTTGTAGCCAACTGGCTGGCTCACCTCGAGTTCCCACGTCATCCAACATTCCAGACCAGACTACCATTCGGGACCTTGTCAAAGGCCTTGCTGAAGTCCATGTAAACAACGTCTACTGCCCTGCCCATGAAAATTCTCAGTCACCACTTCCAAAAACTCAACCAAATTCAGGAGATGCAATTTCCCACATACAAAGCCATTCTAACTGCCCCAGATCAGTCCTCGCCTTTCCAAATGCAGACAGATCCTGTCTCTCTGAAGCCCCTCCAGTAACTTTCCACCACTATGTTAGGCACACTGGCCTGTAGTTTCCCGGCTTGCCCTTCTTAAATTAGCCACCCTCCAGTCTTCTGGTACCTCACCCATGGCTAATATCTCTGCCAGAGCCCCAGCAATTTCCTCCCTGTTTTCCCATAATGTCCTAGGATACGCTTGGTCAGGCCCCAAGGATTTATCCACCTTTATGCACGTACTTTCTCTTTTGTAAAGTCAAATCGTTTCAAGACATCATTATTCTCTTCCCCGAATTCCCTAGCCTCTATGACCTTCTCCATTGTAAATAAAGATGAGAAATATTCATTTAAGACCTGGCCCATCTCCTGTGGCTCCACACATAGACAACCACATTGATCCTTAAGGGTATCTATTCTCTCCCTAGTTACCATTTTGCTCTTTGAATCTCCTCCAATTCTCCTTTACCTTATCTGCCAAAGCAATCTCAGGAACTCTTTTTGCCCTCTGATTTCCTTCTTAATTGTGCTTCTACATCCCTTTTCTCAAGGGATTCACTTGATCCCAGCTGCCTATACCTGAATGTGCCTCCTTTTTCCTGACCAGAACCTCAATATCCCTCATCAATCAGGGTTCCCTAATCCTGTTAGCCTTGCTATTCACTAACAGAAATATGTTGGCCCTGAACTCGCTATCTCACTTATGAAAGCCTCCCACTTACCAGACCTCCCTTTACCTACTAACAGCCTCTCCCAATCAACCTTTGCACGTTCATGTCTAATGCTAGCCTTGCCCCAATTAGAGTCATAGAGTCAGAGTAATACAGCACTGAAATGGGCCCTTCAGCCCAACTCGGCCTTGGCAATGGACTCATCCAAGCTAGCCCCATTTGTCAGTGTTTGGCCCACATCCCTCTCAATCCTTCCTTTCCATATACTTGTCTAAGGGTCTTTTAAATGTTATTATTGCACCTGCCTCAAACTTTCTCTAACAGCTCGTTCCACATATGCACCACCCTCTGCGTGAAAAAGTTGCCCCTTGGGTCCCTTTTAAATCTTTCCTTCTCATTACATCTAATTTTTGATTTCTTTTCCCTGGGAAAAAAGACTGTACATTCACCCTAACTGTGGCCCTCACTATTTTATACACCTCTGTAAGGTCATCCTTCGGTCTCCTACGCTCAAATGAATCAAGTCCTAGCCTACCCAACCTTTCTCTGTAACTCATGCGCTCGAGTTCTGGTAACATTTACCAGTGCTATCTTTTTCCATAACTATTTTAAAACTTGTCCCAAAGTATTCCTCTCACCACTTCATTCAACACTTTGGCCACTTGCCCTGCCTTACTGCCCAACAGAAGGTCGAGTGTTAATAAGACCATAAGACATAGGAGCAGAATTAGGCCATTTCGGCCCTTCGAGTCTGCTCCACCATTCGATCATGGCTGATTTATTTTTCCCTCTCAACCCCATTCTCCTGCCTTCTCCCCGTAACCTTTGATGCCCTTACTAATCAAGAACCTATCAACCTCTGCTTTAAATATACCCAATGACTTGGCCTCCACAGCCATCTGTGGCAATGAATTCCACAGATTCACCACCCTCTGGCTAAAGAAATTCCTCCTCATCTCTGTTCTAAAGGGATGCCCTTCTATTCTGAGGCTGTCCCCTCTGGTCCTAGACTCTCCCACTACTGGAAACATCCTCTCCACGTCCACTCTATCCAGGCCTTTCAATATTCAGTAAGTTTCATTGAGATCCTTCCTCATCTTCCTAAACTCCAGCAAATACAGGCCCAGAGACATCAAACTCTCCTCATACATTAACCCTTTCACTCCCTGGATCATTCTTGTAAACCTCCTCTGACCCTCTCTAATGCTAGCACAACCTTGGGGCCCAAAACTGCTCACAATACTCCAAATGTGGTCTGACCAACACCTTGTAAAGCCTCAACATTACATCCTTGCTTTTATATTCTAGTCCTCTCAAAATGAATGCTGCAAGTTAACCTTTAGGGAATCCTGCACTAGTACTCCCAAGTCCCTCTGCACCTCCAGTTTCTGAATTCACTCCCCATTTAGGAAGTAGTCTACGCCTTTATTCCTTCTTCCAAAGTGCATGACCGTACATTTCCCTACACTGTATTCCATCTGCCACTTTGCCCATTCTCCCAACCTGTCCAAGTCCTTCCGCAGACTCCCTGCTTCCTCAACACTACCTGCCCCTCCGCCTATCTTTGTATCCCCCTCCACCTATCTTTGTATCATCTGCAAACTTGGCCACAAAGCCATCAATTCCAACATCCAGATCACTGACATATAACGTGAAAAGTAGCAGACCCAACACCGACCCCTGCGTAACACCACTAGTCACCAGCAGACAACCAGAAAAGGCCCTCTTTATCCCACTCTTTCCCTTCTGCCAGTCTTCTATCCATGCTGGTACCTTTCCTGTAATACCATGGGCTCTATGTAATATCTTGTTTAGCAGCCTCTTGTGTGGCACCTTGTCAAAGGCCTTCTGAAAATCCAAGTAAACAACGTCCAACGACTCTCCTTTGTCTATCCTGCCTGTTACTTCCTCAAAGAATTCCAACAGATTTGTCAGGCAAGACTTCCCCTTAAGGAAACCATGCTGATTTCTGCCTATTTTATGTGCTTCCAACCCTAAAACCTCATCCTTATTAATGGACCCTAACATCCTTCCAACCACTGAAGTCAGGCTAACTGGCCTATAATTTCCTGTCTTTTTAAAAAGTGGAGTGACATTTGTGATTTTCCAGTCCTACAGAACCATTCCTGAATCTAGTGATTCTTGAAGGATCACTACTAATGCCTCCACAATCTCTTCAGCTACCTCTTTTAAAACCCTGGGGTGTAGTCCACCCAGTCCAGGCGATTTACCTACCTTCAGACCTTTCAGTTTCACAAGCACCTTCTTCTTTATTACATCCTTTATTAGAGTGCTGCCCCTCTCTAGTTGGACCCTCTACATATTGCTTGAGAAAACTTGGCTTTATTAGTCGACGCATTGAGCTAACAGTGAGGAAGTTATATTGCACCTTTATTGGTTAGGCTGTATCTGGAGTACCACATTCAATTCTGGTCACCCATTACAGAGTGGATGCAGAGGCTTTGGTGAGAATACAGAAGAGGTTCACCAGGATGCTGCCCGGATTAGAGGGCATGTGCTACAAGGAAAGATTGGACAAACTTCAGTTGTTTTTTCTGGAGAGGCAGAGGCTGAGAGGAGACCCGACAGAAGTTTATAAAATGATGAGAGGCATAGATAGGGTGGACAGTCAGTATCTTTTACCCAGGGTCCAAACGTCTAATACCAGAAGACATACATTTAAAGTGAGAAGGGGCAAGTTCAAAGGTGATGTGTGGAGCAAGTCGTTTCTTTTTATTATTTTTTTTACACAGAGAGTGGTGGGTGCCTGGAATGCGCTGCTAGGGTACTGGTGAAGGCAGAAACAATGAAGAAGTTCTTAGATAGGCACGTGAATATGCAGAGAATGGAGAGAGATGGACCATGTACAGGCAGAGCATTTAATAAGGTGTCATTGGCATAATTAGTTCAGCAATACATCGTGGGCCAAAAGGCCTGTTCCTGGGCCCTACCGTTTTATGTTAAAATATCCTTGACAAGTTCTGCCTCATCCAATCTTTAGCACTACGGCAGTCCCAGCCAAGGACCTCCGAAAGTGGCAGTAGATAAGGTGAAGAAGGAATAAAGGATATTTGCCTTCAATAAGCAGGGCACAGATTACAAGATTAGGGTTAAAGGCAGTTAAAGTACTGAGGGCAGTTCTGGTTCCACACTGTTGGAAGATCATGATTGCACTGGAGAGGACGCAAAGGAGATTCACCAGGATGTTGTCTGCGAGGAGACTGAGGGGTAACGTGATAACAGTATCCGTGATTATTGGAGGCAAAGATAGGATAGATAATAGGAAACTTTGTCCCATAGCAAATGCAGCTAGAGTTAGAGGGCGTAGGTTTATGATAAGTTTAGAGGGGATCTAAGGAAGAATTTTTACATCCAGAAGGTGGTGGTAATCAGGAGTGCACTGCTTGAGAGGGTGGAGGAGGCAATGACAAGCACCAGAATTACCACGGACCAAGCACTGGTACTGAAGGGATTAGTGTAAGGTCAGCAAGGACACGATGGTCTGACAGCCCACTTCTGTGCTGTGACTCTAGGCTACAATAAACTTTATCAAACATTGAAAAGTTCACAACTCATGTATTACAACCATTTCTGGTCATTGCACTTTACGAAGGATACAAAATCCCCAAGAAGGTATTAGCTAAAAGGAGAGGTTTGACAAACTTGGGTTGTTTTCTCTGAAGCAGAGGCTGAGGGGAGACCTGATAGAAGTGTATAAAATTATGAGAGGCATAGCTAGGGTAGATAGAATATTTTCCCCCAGGAAGAAATGTCAAATACGTGAGGACATGCATTTAAGGTGAGAGGAGGAAAGATGTGCGGGGCAAGTTTTCTGTTTGTCACAGACATCGTGGGTTGAAGGGGTTGTTCCTGTGCTGTACTGTTCTATGCTCTATGCAGAGGTGATTCATGAGAATGGGTCGACGAATGAACAGTATTAATTACAAGGTTAGACTGGAGAAGTTGGGGCTGTTCAGCTTACAGTAGGTATGTTGAGGGTATAAATGTCATGATGGGTTTAGATATGGAAAATGGTCACGTGCTCTCTTCCTGGTAGCAGAGGAGAGACATCACAAATTTTAACCAACTGCAAATGATCTAGGAATGGCACAGTGAAAAAATTTTTAAAACACAGCCAGTCGTTACGATCCAGAATGAACTGCCTGCATGGTACATGTACATTGTGACTTTGAGGTAAATGGATATTTGAAAGTGGTATGTATGGGGGGGCGGGGACACTGATTGGATTACTCTACAAAGATCTGGCAGTGACTCAGGCTAAAGTGGCCTCCTTTTATATTTTATGTGGTTTAAAGCAAATAACCTCACTTAGGCAGACTTAATCCATCTGCTAACATTCTGCTTCATGTCCTTTAAACTCTCATCCCCTTCTGCAACTTCTTGTTCCCATCTTGACATTAGTGTAAAAATGATAAGCACAGGAGATTTCTTTCATTCAACTCAATGAGATAAACATATTAGGAAGATGTCCCCAGCACAGATCTATTGGGAACATTAGTGGTCACATTGCACACAGCTCCCTCGCTGTCTGGCTCACAACTCTCACAGTGATATAATAATTGGACCATTATGCCAAAGTTTGGGCCTGAGATCCAAGACAAGAGTTTGAATCCTCCCAGATGAGCTGGTGAATTTAAATTCATATCTAAATGAATTCAGTATGCAAAGCCACAATCATTTATGACCACAAATACTTCTGATAATTTGTAAATAACTGTTGATAACTCTTCAGAGCCAAACATAGGCAGATGGGACTAGTTCACTGGGAAACACAGTTGGCACAGATGAGTTAGGCCAAAGGGCCTGTTTCCATGCTGTAGGACTCTGATATTAATCAAGTCTAGCCTGTGTAGACTAATCTACAGATTTTTTTTTAAATATATGTATTAAACAAATGTCCTCCTCCTGCTTAGAGCCAGAGAGCTGGACAGCACATAAATGAGCCCTTCGGCCCAACTTCTCCATGCCGACCATGATGCCGATCTACGCTAACCCCATTTGGCAAATGCCGCAACCTTCCTTTCTTATGAGCTTTTACTGCTCATGTTTCATGTTACATAATTAATGCTAAACTGCCCTCTGAACAATTCAAGGGAAAATAGGTATAACACCAAATGATTGTTTTGCCAGTGAGATCCTTACCTCAAATTTTAAAAATCCTTGTTATGTTACAATCACTTATATTTATTAATAATTCACTCAGAGGATTAACAGCTGCCTTCTAGAATGGAAAAGAATGAACAGACCTCAGAAGGAACCTCAGCTACTGTGCCCATGCCAGCCAAGTTATGACAAGTGTCTGAAAGGAAAAACCAGTAGAGCCAGGTGAATGAACACGGTGGGATCGATGGGCTGAGGCAAGGAGTATTGTGGATCAGGTAGATGAATTTGAGTCTGGATCTGTACATGGAATTATGATATTGTGGCCATTAAGGAGACAGGACTGGCAGCTCATGTTCCTTGGTTTCAATGTTTTGGAGGAGATAAGAGGGGGAGGTGAAAGAGGTGAAGGAGTTGCATTACTGATCAGGGAGAATCAGGGAAGTGTGGAGGGCTGTCGGAGCTTACAGAGGGCTATTGATAGAATGCAGAGCTGGGCTGACAAGTGGCAGATGGAGTTCAATCCGGAGAAGTGTGAGGTGGTACACTTTGGAAGGACAAACTCCAGGGCAGAGTACTGGGTGAATGGCAAGGTACTTGGCAGTGTGGAGGAGCAGAGGGATCTGGGGGTTCATATTCACAGTTCATTGAAAGTTGCCTCACAGGTGGAAAGAGCAGTTAAGAAGGCCAATGGGATGTTGGCTTTCATAAGTCGCGGGATTGAGTTTAAGAGCCGCGAGGTGATGATGCAGCTTTACAAAACTCTAGTTAGGCCACACTTAGAGTACTGTGTTCAGTTCTGGTTGCCTCATTATAGGAAGGATGTGGAGGCGTTGGAGAGGGTGCAGAGGAGATTTACCAGGATGCTGCCTGGATTGGAGAGTATTGAATATGAGGAGAGGCTTAAGGTGCTAGGGCTTTATTCACTGGAAAGGAGGAGGATGAGAGGAGACATGATAGAGGTATATAAAATACTGAGAGGAATAGATAGAGTAGACAGTCAGCGCCTCCTTCCCAGGGCACCAATGCTCAAGACGAGAGGTCATGGCTTTAAGGTTATGGGTGGGAGGTTCAGGGGACATGTCAGGGGGAGGTTTTTTACCCAGAGTGTGGTTGGTGCATGGAATGCACTACCTGGGGTGGTGGTGGAGGCAGATACATTGAACAGGTTCAAGAGCTTGTTGGATAGGCATATGGAGGAGTGTGGGATGGGGGGATATGCGAGAGGAAGGGGTTAGGTAGTGTGAGGGTGGTTTGATGGACGGCACAACATGGTGGGCCGAAGGGCGTTTTGTGCTGTATGGTTCTATGGTTCACAGCTGCACTCAGAGAGGAGGTACTGGAGGGCTCATCCACTGAGGCAATACAGGTAGAGCTCAGAAATAAGAAAGGTGCAATCACATTAATGGGTTATACTGTAGGCCTCCCAATAACCACTAGGTGATAAAGGAACAGATGTGTCGACAGATTATGGAAAAATGTAAAGACAACAGAGTTGTCATAGTGGGTGGCTTTCACTTCCCCAGTATCAACTAGGACTTCTTTAGTACACAAGGCTACCATGGGGCAGAATTTCTTTGGTACATTCAAAAGAGTTTCTTGAAACAGTACATGGGTAGTCTAATAGAGGAAGGAGCTTACTGTTCTGGGAAATGAGCCTGGCCAGGCAAGAGAGCATTTTGGGAACAGTGATCACAACTCCTCAAGTTTTAAGGTACTTATGAATAAGGAGAAGTCTGGGCCTTGTGGGAAAGTTCTAAACTGGGGAAGGACAAATTACAGCATTATTAAACAGCAGCTGGGGCAGTTAATTGGGAGCAGCTGTTTTTAGGCAAGTCCACATCTGACATGTGGGAGTTGTTTAAAGACCAGCTGATCAGAGCTCAGGACCAGCATGTTCCAGTTAGGAGCAAGGACAAGGATGGAAAGGTAATGGAACAAGAGGTTGTGAATTTAGTCATAAAGAAAAAGGAAGTATTTGCAAGGTTTAGGAAGCTAAAATCAGATAGGGCCCCTTGATGAATATAGCAGGAGGAGCTCGAGCAAGAGATTAGGAAGGCAAAAGGGGCCATGAAATGTCATTAGCAAATTGGATTAATGCATTTATTACTTGCATTCAAAACAAGAGAATAACTTGGGAGAGGGTAGGACCACTTAATGATAAAGGAGGGAATTTATGCTTGGAGTCAGAGGATGTGTGCAAGGTACCAAACAAGTACTTTGTATCAGTATTCACCAAGGAGAAGAACATGGAGGATAACGAGAGCAGTGTGGGGCATACTAATGTGCTAGGACATTTTGAGATTAAGAATGGGATGGTGCTGGGTCTTTTGAAAAGCATAAGGTGCAAGTCTTCAGGGCCTGATGGGATGTATCCCAGGTTGGAGGTGACAAGTAGGCCACTCGGCCCCTCAAGCCTGCCCCACCATTCAATATGACCGTGGCTTATCTGTGCTAGCCTCAACTAATCTTCTGTGCCAGTTCCCCATAACTCTTAGCCTTTCAAATATTTATCTATCTTCACTTACATATTCTAATGGTCTGAACTCCATCACCCTCAGGGGCAAAGAATTCCAAAGCTTCACAACCCTCCCAGAGAAGAAATTTCAATGCACCTCAGTTTTAAATGACCAGTCCCTTATCTTACAGCTGTATCTCCATGTTTGTGATTCTACCACTAGTGAAAATATCTCAACATCGACCCTCACAAGCCCCCTTAGAACTTTACATGTTTGAATAAGGTCACCCTTCATTCACTATCTGCATTTTGTTTTATTTTCATTCAATGAGCTGGGCAACTTCAAACCTTTCATCATTATACCCATAGCCCTACAGGTGACACCTCTTCAAGAACACATCCAATGTTAGCTCTGTCCTTTGAATCTCATGAGCTTTTACTGTGTTGACCAGCCTGCAGTATGGACCTTGTCAGTGTCTTGCTGAAGTCCAACTAGACTATATCAAACACACTGTCTTCATCACCCTCCTTGTCACCGTCTTAAAAACTATTAGTCAAACATGAATTTCCTCAACAAATTCTTGCTGACTCTCCTCAATAAATCTGTCCTATTTTAGATAAAGATCTATATTGTCCCTCAGAATAGACTGCAATCATTTGCCCACCACTAATTATACTAACTGGCCAGTTTATCCCTTCTTCCCTTTTAAAATAAGAGTAAAATGTGAATAGTTCTTTGATTCTCTGGCCCCATTCCAGGAACCAGGGAGGTTTGAGAAATTGTTAGAGCTTCTGCAATTTCCTTCCTTGCATCTTTTATCAGCCGACAATATATTTTATTCAAGCTTAGCTATTTACCCACTTCAAAAAATGTTAAATCTCAAGTACCTATCACTGTTTCTCCCCTTAAATATTTCACATTCTTCCTCTTTAATTACAAGGCAAGTCTCAGACCCACTTTTACAAAGAGTATTCCAAGAACTCTTGCCAACATTCTCTACCTCAAAATGTAACTTGTGCCACTACACCTTCCTCAATGATTGACCAATTGGGACGAAGGGCCCGTTTCCATGCTGTCTAACTCTAAGACTCTATAATGATCCTTTTGCTCATTACGTACTTACATGTCTTTGAGTCAAAGTCAAAGCATGGAGACAGGCCATTTGGCCCAACATGTCCATGCTGACCATGATGCCCATACAAGCTAGTACCAATTGACAGTGTTTGGCCCATAACCTTCTAAACCTTTCCAATCCATGTATCTGTAACCCTAACCCTCTGTAAATCCTGATAACCTTCTTCACTGTCCACTACACCACCTATTTTAGTGTCATCTGCAAACTTACTGATCACGCCTTGTACATTCTCATCCAATTCATTGATACAGATAACAAAGAACAATGGCCCCAACACCAATCCAAGGCATACCATTAGTCGGCATTTCAGGTTGAGACCCTGTATCAGGACTGAGACAACAAGAAAGATTGCCAGTGTATAGCAGTACCTAGAGGGGCTGGGATAGAGGCTCGTAGATAATAGGTGGAGCCAGATAAGGGAGGGGATGATGGGTAGGTGGGATCTCCTCCAACTAGTTCCATCTGACCACCATCCCCTCCCCATCTGGTTTCACCTATCCCACTTCCCTACGTACTGATATACACTGGCAGTCTTTCCTGTTCCCTCTTTGTCCTGATGCAAGATCTCAACTCGCACCTTTTGCCTTCCCAGAGTGACCCACTTGTTCTTCCAGCATCCACACTCGTCTCCTTTATAACAGTGCTTTAATTTCCTAATTTCCCCTTGAAATTCACCCCATTATTTGCCATACCCTTTCCTGCTTTCTATAGCAGTAAAGCTCTCAGTCTCTTATGACATAAGCTACCTTTTTTGATCATCTTGCCCTTTGTCCCTAAAATTCCAGCATCTTCCTCCTGGTTGGCTTGCTACATACTAATTGAAATGCATGCAAGAGATTTTTTTAAAGCTCCTTCTGAATCCTTAATTCTGTTATTGTTCAAGTGAATGTTAATCTAGTTGAAATCCTTTAAGATTGCTGTTGTTTTTGAACTTCAGTATAGAACACAGGACATAGTGACCAGGAGGCCAATTTAAACTAACCCATCTTCCTGTACATGGTCTATATCGCTCCATTCCCTGCCTGCTCATATGCCTGTCTAAATCCTCCGAAACATTGCTATCGTATCTGGTTGCGCATCCGCTGGCAGCACGTTCAAGAAAACCTACCACTGTGTAAAAAAAACTGCCTCATAAATCTCCTTGACACTCCCCCCCCCCCCCCTTCTTAATGCTATGTCCTCTAGTATTTGGCATTTCCACCCTGGGAAAAAGACTGCAAGTATCTACCCTATCTACACTTCTCAATTTTATACACATCTATCAGGTTGCTCCACAGCCTCTGATACTTCAGAGAAAACAACCGCTCCTTATACCTAATACTGTCTAATGCAGACAATGGGCTTGTGAACCTCTTCTGCACCCTCACCAAAACCTCCATACCCTTCCCGTAATGAGGCAATCAGAACTGCACAGAATAATCAAATGTGCCCTAACCAAAATTTTATACAGCTGCAACACGACTTCCTGACTTCCATACTTAACACTCTGACTGATGAAAGTATGCCATATGTCTTCCTTACCACCCTATTCACTTGTATTGCCACTTTCAGGGAGCTGTGAACTTGCATCTCAAGGTCCTGCTATACATTAATATAGTGCCGTTGTATGTGTACTTTATCTCCCTCTGTCTGTTTTGACAACAGTGCCCTCCAGCAATGTGATTGACCCATTTTGTTCCTCAATTCAATTATGGCTCATCAGGATGTTGCCTAGAATGGAGGGCTGTAGTTATAGAGAGATTGGACAGGCTGGGTTTATTCTGACTGGAACATTGGAGGCTGAGGGGTGACCTTAAAGAGGTTTATAAAATGAGGGGAATAGATGTATAAATGTCAAATACAAGAGGACATAGCTTTAAGGTGAGAGGTGGCAAGTTTAAAGATGTATGGGGTAACTAAGTGCCTGGAACGTACTACTAGAAGGGGTGGTGGAAGCAGATATGAGAATGGAGTTTAAAGAGGCATTTAGACAGGCACATGAATATGCAAGGAATGGATCACGTGCAGGCAGATAGGTTTAGTTTAATCTGGCATCATAGTCGGCACAGACCTTGTGGGCCGAATGTCCTGTTCCTGTGCTGTACCTTTCTATGTTCTAACATCTTCTTCCCAGCGTAAGGGTCACGGGTTTGAGAGAAGAGAGAACTTTAAATGAGATCTGATGGGCGTTTTTTCTCCCCCCGAGGATGGTGAATATCTGGGAATGAGCTGCCACAGGAGGCAGATATCATTACAACATTTAAAAGGCATTTGGACAGGTACTTGGACAGAAAAGATGTTGAACGATACAGGCCTAATGTGGGCCATTAGGATGTAGGCATGGATGAGGAGGGCAGAAATGGCCTGTTTCTCTGCTGTACATTGCTAGGAGTCTATGAATTGATTATTTTTTTCCTAGTATAGCATCTCTCAATGCGGTTATGATTTCCTTAAACTATTCTAATACAATCCTATTTTAACCATCTAACTCATCTGAAAACTCTGTAATCAGGAACGCTGCTTTGCCACTCCTTACATTAAAGTAAATCCAAGAACAACTAAACATTTCGTCTACCTTCCAAGCTTATTTCTCCACCTTAGACGTTCATTATTCCAAACTCCACATCCAATTTTCCCTATGTTCTTCCTGAAAATAGGATGTTCCCAATTTCCTGCAACATTGTTTAAACCCTCAATAGTACATCGCTCCACGGATGGCAATGGAAACCCAGAGTGCAGAGCACTGAGTATAAAAGGCAGAAGGTCATGGTGAGATTGTACAAGATGCTGGTGAGGCCACACTTGGAGCATTGTGTTCAGTTTTGGTCACACTGCTATAGGAAAGATGTTATTAAACTGGAAAGAGTGCAGAAAAGATTTACAATGATGTTGCCAGGACTTGAGGGACTGTTTTATAGAGAGGGGTTGAATAGGCTCGGACTTTATTCCTTGGAGTGTAGAAGGCTGAGAGGTGATCTCAGAAGTGTATAAAATCATGAGGGGCATAGATAGGGTGTATGTACTGTTGAAGATTTTTTTTCAAATAAGAAAGTGGGATTTTTTAAAAATATGTTAGTCTGATAAAGATGGTGTATGGCATGCTTGCCTTTATTTGTCAAGGCATTGAATTCCATAGAACAATACAGCACAATACAGGCCCTTCAAACCACACCTAAGACTATCTAACCCCTTCCTCCCACATATCCCTCTATCTTAAATTCCTCCATATGCTTATCTAACAATCTCTTGAACTCGACCAACGTATCAGCCTCTACCACCACCCCAGGCAGGGCATTCCATGCACCAACCACTCTCTGGGTGAAAAACCTCCCTCTGACATCTCCTTTGAACTTCCCACCCATTACCTTAAAGCCATGCCCTCTTGTATTGAGCATAGGTGCCCTGGGAAAGAGGCACTGGCTGTCCACTCTATCTATTCCTCTTAATATTTTGTATACCTCTATCATGTCTCCTCTCATCCTCCTTCCCTCCAATGAGTAAAGCCCTAGCTCCTTTAGTCTCTCCTCATAATCCATACTCTCTAATCCAGGCAGCACCCTGGTATATCTCCTCTGCACCCTTTCCAACGCCTCCACATCCTTCCTATAATGAAACGACCAGAACTGGACACAGTACTCTAAGTGTGGTCTAACCAGAGTTTTGTAGAGCTGCATCATTACTTCGCAGCTCTTAAACTTGATCCCACGACTTATGAAAGCTAACATCCCATAAGCTTTCTTAACTACCCTATCCATCTGTGAGGCAACTTTCAGTGATCTGTGGATATGAACCCCCAGATCCCTCTGCTCCTCCACACTACCCAGAATCCTGCCATTAACCTTGTACTCCACCTTGGAGTTAGTCCTTCCAAAGTGTACCAACTCACACTTCTCTGGATTGAACTCCCATCTGCCACTTCTCAGCCCAGCTCTGCATCCTATCAATATCCCTCTGTAAGCTCCGACAGCCCTCCACACTATCCACAACAGCACCGATCTTTGTGTCATCTGCAAACTTGCTAACCCACCCTCCCACCCCCTCATCTAAGTCATTAATAAATATCATGAAAAGTAGAGGTCCCAGAACTGATCCCTGTGGGACGCCACTAGTCACAGCCCTCCAATCCGAATGCACTCCCTCCACCACAACCCTCTTGCTTTCTACAGGCAAGCCAATTCTGTATCCACACGGCCAAGCCTCCCTGGATCCCTTGCCCTCTGATCTTCTGAAGAAGCCTACCATGTGGAACCTTGTCAAACGCCTTACTAAAATCCATGTAGACCACATCTACTGCACTACCCTCATAAATCTTCCTGGTCACCTCCTCAAAGAACCCTATCAGGTTTGAGAGGCAAGATCTTCCCTTCACAAAGCCATGCTGGCTGTCCCTAATCAGTCCATGATTCTCTAAATGCTCATAGATCCTATCTCTTAGAATCCTTTCTAACAGCTTACCCACCACAGACGTAAGGCTCACTGGTCTGTAGTTCCCTGGGTTATCCCTACTACCTTTTTTGAATAAGGGGACAACATTTGCCACCCTCCATTCCTGTGGACAACGAGGACTCAAAGATCCTAGCCAACAGTTCAGCAATCTCCTCCCTCGCCTCGCTAAGCAGCCTGGGGAATATTCCGTCAGGCCCAGGGGACTTATCTGTCCTAATATTTTCTAACAGATCCAACACATCCTCCCTCTTGATATCTACATGCTCCAGCACATTAACCTTACCAACACTGTCCTCAGCGTCATCAAGACCCCTCTCCTTGGCTCCTTCAAGAGTCAAGAAGTTATGTTGCAGCTTTATAAAAATGCATCTGGAGTACTGCATTCAATTCTGGTCAGCCCGTTTAGGAAGGATGTGGAGGCTATGAAGAGGGTGCAGTCCTTTTCCCCAGGGTTGGGGAATTAAGAACTAGAGGGCATCGGTTTAAGGTGAGAGAGGAAAGATTTAATAGGTACTTGAGGGGCAACTTTTTTTTTAAAGAAACACAAAGGGTGGCATTTGTGTGGAATGAGCTGCCAGAGGAAGTGTTTGTGGTAGGTACAATACCAGTTTTTAAAAGACACTTGGACAAGTACATGGATTGGAAAGGTTTAGGTTATGGGCCAAATGCAGGATATGGGACTAGCTTGGATAGGGCATCTTGGCAGGCATGGACCAGTTGGGCTGAAGGGCCTGTTTCCATGCTGTATATCTCTATGACTATTGCACGACCCTAGCCTTGGCCCTTGTCCCAGGAATACAAGATACTTACAACCTGAACAGATGCAAATAAAGTAGAGAAGTTGAGGAATCAGACCATGACACGGGAAGGGGGCTAGGGAGCCAAAGAGAAGATTGTGGAGCTAGCAGACAGAAGAGTTGGGGGATAGACAGTCTTGCAGACAGACTACAGCCCCTACCAGGTCACAGGTCTGTATTGCCTGGCAGTGCTAGGGTTAAGAACATCTACTCAAGCAGAGCTAGACAAAGTTTAAGTAAGGAAGTATTTTAAATGGATAGGATGCTGCCAGAGTAAAACAGCAATTTGAACACTAATGAGCAAACTGACTTGATAGAGGTGTACAAGATGATAAGAGGCATAGATCGAGTGGACAGTCAGAGACTTTTTCCCAGTGTGACAATGGCTTACATGAGGGGGCATAATTTTAAGGCAATTGGAGAAAGATATAAGGGCAATGTCAGGGGTAACTTTTTTTTTAAAACCACACAGAGTGGTGGGTGCATGGAACGCACTGCCGGCAGAGGTTGTGGTGGCAGATACAGAGGGCTATATGGAAGAGAAGGGTTAGGTAGATCTTAGAGCAGGATAAAATGTCGGCACAACATTGTGGGCCAAAGGGCCCGTGCTGTGCTGCAATGTTCTATGTTTTATGAATCAGGAAGGAGCAGCATTTAACAGTAATAATGCATTTGCAAACAAAGTCAATTCAAGGAAAGATAATCAGAAGCAGAAATTAATAACACCAAATAAAGCATTCATCAGGCATTTGGATTATTGGACCTGTACAAGGAGGATGAGCTGCACCTCAACTGGAGGGAGACCAATATCTTTGCAGAGAAGGAAGAGGGGGAGATGGTACCCAGAATGACAATGCAGCAGGTGGGGAGTCAGAATCATATGTAGAAAACAGATCAAGTCCAGTGGGCAGAGCAGACAGACAGTTGGGGGAAGCATGGAGGGCTGGTAGGCTTAACTGCAATTTTAACGCAAGGAGCCTCGGAGGTACAGTAACGAGCAAAGAACATAGATCAGCACATGGATGATGATATTGCAGCAATTACGGAAATGTTGTTCAGAGGTCAGGAGTGGCAGCTCACTGTTCTGGGATACACAAGTTTCAAGCGTGACAAGAGGGGGTACGAAAGGGGAGGATGTATTGCACTAATAGTCAAGGAAAGCATTACAGCAGTAGCCAGGAAGGATATCCTGGAGGGCAATCAAGTACAGGGGGATCCAGGTGCTCTTAGCAGACAGGTACAGCAAGCAGGTAGAAAGGCAAATGGCATACTGGCCTTTATTGCAAGGGGATTACAGTTTAGAAATAGGGAAGTATTGCTATAATTGTACAGGGTGTTGATGAGGCCACACCTGAAGTAGTCTGTACAATTTTGGTCCCTTGCCTAAAAGGATATAGTAACATTGGTGAGAGACCAGAGTGATTCACCAGGCTAATTCCTGGACAAGAAGATTATCCTCTCATGAACTACTAAAGCTGGATCTGTATTCTTTGGAGTTTAGAAGAATGAGGGGTGATCTTACCAAAACACAAAATTATATTTCTTCTCTTTAATATCCAGTTAATGTTTCCACTGATGGGAGAATCTCCAATGAGGGGACACAGCTACAAGGAGGCAATCATTTAAAACTTAGGTTCATAGGAATGCCTGGCAGACAGTGGTGAATCTCTGGAATTCTCTGCCTTAGTGAGTTGCAGAGGCTGGATCACTGAATACTCGAAGATGAATAGATTTCTGAAAGATCAGGGAATAAAGACGATGCTGAACTGGAAGAGGAACTGGGGCCTGGGGCAGATTAGCAAGCATCATACTGAATGGCAGCACAGGTTTGAGGTGCCAGTGGCTACTCCTGCTCCTATTTTCTAGTACTCTGTGATCTAAGCCAAGGCAGGTAGATTCTGACCTACCGGCTACTTCAGAGATCTGACTGTGTGATGAGCAAGGTTAGGAATTCAATATTCCAGAGTACTTTACATTTAGAAAGTACAGATAAAATAATTGCGAGAACTTCAACTATAAACAAAAAAAGAAATGGTGGTCTCCTAGAGACAATGACAGGAGAAATTACAGAAATCAGAAATGACTGAGGCATTAAAACATCATAGAATTGCAGTTGTATAAGATGTTGGTGAGGCCGCATTGGGAATATTGTGTTCAGTTTTGCTCATGTTGCTATAGGAAAGATGCCATTAAGCTGGAAAGAGTACAGAGGAGATTTACAAGGATGTTGCTGGGAGTCGAGGGACTGAGTTATGGAGAGAGATTGAGCAGTTTGGAACTTTTTCCATTAGAACATAGGAGAATGAGGGGTGATCTTATAGAGGTGTATAAAATTAAGGTGGGCATAGATAGGGTGAATGCACACAGTCTTTTTCCCCAAGGTTGGGGAATCAACAACCAGAGAGCATAGGTTTAAGGTGAGAGGGGAGAGATTTAATCGGACCCTGAGGGGCATCTTTTTCACCCAGAGGCTGGTCAGTATATGGAATGAACTGCCAGAGGAAGTGGTTGAAGCAGGAACATTAACAACATTCAAAAGTCACTTGAACATATGGATAGGAATGGTTTAGAGGGATATGGGCCAAACTCAGGCAAACAGGACTAGCTTAGAGGGAATCTTGGTTGGCATGGACCAGTGGGGCTGAAGGGCCTATGACAGAATCTGGGGAAGGGAACCAAGAATATAATGACAGCCAATAAATAATTAACATCACTGAAAATAAAGTATTGAAGAAATTTAGGGGAGTAAAACTAAAATCAGACAGTAGGCAGGAGTCATCAGGTATTGGATCCGGCACTGCTGTTTGATGTCAGCTTTAACACAAATAGTTTCACTGAGAGCATCCAGTGGAATAGTGAACCCACTTCAAAGTTTAATGTTACCCAAAAATGCAACACCGATATGTAGAAAGGCGAGAGAAATCAGAACCTTGTGCTTCATGGTGACGGAGTCCCACGACATATCGATGCTCTTGATTGGTCCAAAGGGAGCAAAGGCCTGCCGAATGGTATCTTCTCCCAGCTCATAGTAAATTGATCCAACGTAAACACGGCACATAATCGCCAATGCCCGCTGCCTCTGTGCTGCCATCTGATCCAGAGAGGGAGTGAAAGAAAACAGTAAGCATGTATAATAGCCAACGCTATCAGAACACCCTAACAGACAGAGTCTGGACAGTGGGACAAGTAACAGAGCAGTATTGCATGTGGTTAAGTATCAGGCCACATCTTTCAGGCAACTTTTACTGCTACACTACTGTATACAGATCTCAATAACAAGTGCAGTATAAAAATAGCTAAATGGAAAAAAGCTGTGGTTCATACCATCTGAAACAAGCACAGTTTGGCTTGGAAGCCATTTGAAGTTTGGCTTGATCTATTTTTTTAAACTTATACTTGGAATGTCACACTACGAATCTGTACATCAGTCGGGCGTTCTTATCACTAAAATGCAGTCTTTGTGCAATGCGGGCTCCGATAAGATTGGGGGGGGGAAAGAGGGGTGCGAGATCTTGGCTGCAGTCCCACATCCAAATATACTGGCTGCAGTTTCAGTCAGGATGTGGGATGGGTAGTGTAACACCAACTTCACTTTGCCCTACTGCCAGGAGAGAAGGGAATGCCAGAGCTGCTCGATACCTGAAATCAGAATCTTCAGCTGTGCTCATCCCTGGGGAGCTCTGGGCCAGGCTGGGGAAAGGAGGAAAAGGAGGCAAACAATGTCCCAAGGACAATGCAGGGTCCCTTTGTCAAGCAAAAAGTAAAAGGATTAGAAAGGGAGTTAACAGCTGATCACACAACACTGATGGTCAAAGAGAAAGCAGAGGCCGGGCCACTTCCCGATGGTGGGAAGGAGGCACAAAGCTTTGCTGTAAATTTGGAAAAGAAACAAGCATAAAAGGAAGAAAGGGAGAAAGAATTAAAAGGGAAAAAAAACATTAAAAACCGTCTCTCCACACACATCCCTACTCCCACAAAAAGTGCTGACATTACAGCTGTGGAAATTGTTCAAAAGCAGTTCAGATGTGATGAGAAGGGAAGCACACACAGACATGCAAATGTCACCTATCAGTGCAAGTTTCCTCAGAGCTTAGCAGCCTCACTTTCAAAATATACACAAGAGCCTAAACAACAACTTCCAAAAAAAATTCTCAACAGGGAAAGAACACAAGCCAACTTTATAATGAATATAAACTCCCACTCTTTCCTCCACTCCATCTTAACATGACATATTGGAATCTGCGATTAGCTGTGTGTCTGCACTGGTGTTTCTGCACCAGATATCCACCACTCCAGCAGAAATGCCAAAATCACTTTCTGTGGGCTTTTAACCAAAACAAATCACATAGCTCAAGACATTTTCAAAACTCCGTGTTAGTGCTTTTTGACAAAAGTCCCTACCTGATCTTTGGAGTCGAGACAATCGCACAGTTCCCAGCATGCCCATTTCCGAAAGGAACCCAGTGTCTGATGAGAGGAAGTCACTTATGAAAAAAATCTAATAAAGGCTTCTTTTAACTTTGAGGTGACAGTGTTATGGATGTGGGTACGCCAGAGTTCCCTCCAAGATTTTAAAAAAGTTAAGAAAATATCCCACTTTCTTATTTGAAAATTTTTATAAATGGTACAAAACCACAAGTGGATTTCTGTGTTTAGTGCACGAGTCCATAGCAAAAACTGTGTGTATACTGCACCCATGCATTGACACTCTGCATATCTGGCTGCATGCAATGAAGCCCCATTATTGTTACTGCTCCTACAAGCCTACTACCTTGTTGTGCCAGTACCTTCGATGACTTTGTACTGTCTGATCTCATTCCCTCTTTCCACCCCAGCCTGTAAATGATCAGTGTACTTAAACTTTGTCACCTTCCCCAAGTCTGGACATGCAAAAAGAGAAGACTGCACATTACAAAGATCACAAAATTTATAGCAGAATTACAAGTGGGTCAGGGAAGGAGAGAAATGGAAAGCAAGGTACCATAACTAGAAGCAGCAATAGGCCATTCAGCCTTTCATGCCTACTCCACTATTCAATAAAACCAAGGCTGACCTGCCTTACTACCATTTTCCTGCACTAACTACATATCCCCCAATTCCCTTAATAGCCAAAATTCTGTCCATGAATGGCTGACTGCTTGTTGATACTCCAACCCCAGGATTTAGACACTCTGGCTAGGGAAACATCAACTCCACATTTATACCAAGCACAATAGGAATTTTGCACAATTCAATGAGATCACCTTCATTTGACTAGATGTGAGAGAGAATAGATCCAGTCTGCTTCATACAACAACCTCAGTGCCCCCCCCCCACCCAAAGCAATCCCAGCAATCAACCTGAACCTTTGTTGTACTCCCTCTGTCACAAGGATATTCTTCCTTTGGCAAGGAGCCAGGCCAGTACACAATATTCCACACTGCCTCATCAGGGCCTACATAGCAATAGTACATCTTACTCTTGTACTCAAATCATCTTGCAACAACAACCGACATACTATTTGTTTTCTAATTGCTTGCTGTACCTACATGTCAACCTTCAGTAATTCTTGTACAAAGACACCCAGTTCCCTCTAAACACCACCACCTTTCCATCTCATGATTTAAAAAAAAATCCTCTGCCTTGCTACTAGTTTTCTGCCAGAGGAAGACCTCACAATTTTCTACATTATATTCCATCTGTCTACCACATACCTGTCCACTTACTTTGCCTGTCTATATCCTTCTGAATCCTCAACACACAGCTTTACATCACTAGAAATCTTAGATTCATTAGACTAGGTTCCCTATTCCAAATCATTGATTATAGACACTGAACTGGGATCTTACCACCGAATCCTGCAGCACCCCACTGTTAACAACCACCCAACCCAAAATGTTAACCAATCCTCAATCCACACCAGTGTATTATTGCCAATACAGTATTTTTTTAAATAATCTTGAGAGGTGGGGGCAAAATGTTCAAAGACTTACAAATCACTAGACAAAGGGATCCAAACAGAATGCAATCAGAGCAGATCTAAGGCTGCCTCCTCACTGCATAACAGCACAGGGTCATCATTGGGTGGGCAGCTGACAGCAACAATAAAAGGGCTTCTACAGAAAAGTTTTCACTATGAGTCCTCTTGGCACTTTTTTATGATGCCCACTCACCCCCCTTCAACTTTTAATCTACCCTGAAAAGATTAGGGACAGGGCAAGTTTACATAAAATGTCAAATTAGCAGGAACCCTGATGTACACACATACAGTTTCAAGTAAGCTCAATCTTTTTTTTAAAAAAAGGAACCCAGACTCTAATCAGAGACAGACTCTGGCTTGATATTACTGAGGTGACAAATAAAGAGGATGTGCGCAGACAAACAGTCAAAAACGAGTGAAAATTTCAAACATAATCGAAGAGAAAACACCCAGAACCCAGTACTTCCAAGTAAGAGTAAAGTGACTGGGGATCGAAGGGCAACTGAAAAACCAAAGGAAAATGAATGATGCACTGCCCAACCTGCTGGGAAAGTAATAACCACCCATCCCGAGCACTATAGCACACGTACATCCTAATTATCAAAAGGTTCTAAAAATCAAGAGACCAGCATCTCTAAAGTATGTTTCCATACAGCACAACAGCACAAAACAGGCCCTTCGGCCCACCATTTACAGTTGACTGCAGTTTCAGTTTACTGCAGTCCAATGTGGACTCCAGTTCACAAAGCAACACTCCAATCTCAGAAATCAGAACCATCCCAACACAGGCCGCCATTTGACTGCAATTCATGCCAAGCCTCCCGCAGTATCTGCTTGCTCCACCTACCCCAGCAGTACATTCCAGGCACCTACTACTCTGCGTAAAAATAACCTGCCTTGTAAATCTCCTTTAAACTTTCCCCCTCTCATCTTAAATCTATGCCCTCTACTATCTGACATTTCCATCCTGGGAAAAAGACTATCTATGCCACTCGTAATTTTATGTATTTTTATCAGGTTGCCCCTCAGCCTTCAACACTCCAGAGAAAACAATCCAAGTTTGTTCACCCTCTCCTTATAGTTCATACTCTCTAATCCAGATAATATCCTGGTGAACCTCTTATGCATGCTTTCCAAAGCCTCCACAAGTGAACAGTCAAATGAAGGGTTTTCTGCCCTTTGCTTTAAATTTGTGCCTTTTGTCCCTGAACCATTAGTTAATGGGAACAGCTTCCCTCCATGTTCCCTTGCCCTTCAACCAAACCAACCCTTAAATTTTACCTCCATCTAGGAACACAAACTTTTCCAATGTAGCTTTATAGCTGAAATCCAGCATCCCTCAAACCATTCTGGAACATCTCTCTAGCCTCCTTCATACCTGCGCATCCTAAATTGCAATGAATAGAAATACTCCAGCTATGACCTAATGTGTTTTATAATTTGTGCATAAATCCTCATATACCAATGGAACAAACTGTTTGCAGTCCTGCAAATATCTGTAAAACAAACTGCTCCACAATGCTACTCAACATCCAGCATCCTTCAGTATGTTTAACAACAAGATTCCAAGGCAGCTGTAGGAGGTTTGAGAGTCCATGCACTAACAAAGGAAAAAGGAACAAGAAACCAAATACAGCCCACACCTTACCACAGTCTGAATATCTCACATTTTGGAGTGTGCGTATTGTAACCCAGTGGCTTACAAGCATACACTACAGTTCAGCAATTCATTAATCCTGAGTGCACCATTACAGCTCAACAACAAATTAATCTCAAGAGCGTACAATGCAGCTCAACAGCAAACTAATCCCAAATGCATATATCAGCAGCTCAGTGAATTAGTCAGGAGTGGCTACATTACAGCTTGACTGCGAATGAATTCTGGATTCGTAAATTACAACCCGGTGATGAATTAATCTCAAGTACATTACAACCTTGTGATGAATTAACCCTGGTGCATAAACTCAGCAATGAATTAATCCTGGGGTGCACATATCAGCATCTATGTACAATATTTCCACTTGACATAGGATGATGATCTTTTGACCAAGTCTATGCTGGTGAACTTTCCCATTCCTTTACCAATTTTCCCTGTAAACTGTTCTCCCCACATTCCCATCAACTCGCCCCAGATTATACCACTCACTGACATACCAGGAGCAATTTACAATGGCCAATTTACCCACCAACCCACACGTCCTTGGGACTAGGAGGAAACCAGAGCACCTCGGGGAAAGTTGATGGTCACAGGAGAACATAAAGCATAGAACAGTGCAACACAGGACAGTCCCCTTTGGCCCACCACATATGTGACGACAACAATGCCAATTTAAAGTACCTTAAATGCCTGCACATGGTCAATACCATCCCAAACTTGTTCATGTACCTGTCCTAAATGCCCTTAAAAGGTTCTATGGTATCTGTTTCCACCACCTCCCCTGGCAGCACATTCCAGCCACCTACCACTCTTGTACAAAATCAACCTACCTCACAAATCTCCTTTAAACTTTCCCCCTCTCACCTTAAATCTATGCCCTCTGCCACATGACATTTCCATCCCAGGAAAAAAAAACTATCTACACCTCTCATAATTTTATACATTTTTTTTTAAATCAGCTCTCCCCTCAATCTCCAACGCTCCAGAGAAAACAAACCAAGTTTATCCAACCTCTCCTAATAGCTCATACCATCTAATCTTGGCAACGTCCTGGTGAACCTCTTCTGCACCCTTTCCAAAGCCTCCACATCCTTCCTATAATGCAGTGACCAGAAATGCACACAATACTCCAGCTGCAGCCTAACCAAACTTCTATACAGCTGCAACATGATTTACCAGCTTTTATACTCAATGCACAGATATTACCACCTTATTTACTGGCGTTGTCACCTTCAGGGAGATTTGAACTTGCACCCAAGATCCCCCTGTACATCAGTTCTCCCAAGGGTCCTGCCATTTACTACAGACTTTCCTCTTGCACTTGAACTCTCCAAGTGCAACACCTCACGTCACCCACTGCAACTACCCTACTGAATTTAAATCTTTCCATAATCTGCCAACATATTTGTTCCTCTCTCTCCCACAAGCTATTTGGAAGCCCATAGGATAACCCCACCATAATGAATGCACCTTTATTATTCCTGAGCTTTACCCATATTGCTTCACTCAATGAGTTCTCCAAGATGTTCTCTCGAGGTGCAACTGTCACATTCTCCACGATCAGTAGTGCAACACCCCCACCTCAGGTTCAATTCCAGCTGCTGTCTGTAAGGAGTTTGTACATTCCCCCAGTGTCTGCAAGGGTTTCCTCCGGGTGCTCCAGTTTCCTCCCACATTCCAAAGACGTACAGGTTAGGAAGTTGTGGGCATGCTATGTTGGCGCCAGAAGAGTGGCGACACTTGTGGGCAGCCCCCAGAACACTCTATGCAAAAAGATGCTTTTCACTGTGTGTTTCGATGTTTTGCATCCCTCTATCACACTGCAAACATTTAAACCCTGGAATGTTGAACTGCTAGTCCTGCCCTTCTCTCAACCAAGTCACAACATCACAGTTCCATGCACTAATCCAAGCTCACAAGTTCATCATGCAAGCTCCACACAGACAACACTGGAGATCAGGAATGAACCCGGGGTCACTGTAGTTGGAAAGTACCAGCTCTACAAGTTGCACCACTGTCACTCTCTGGAATCCTGAGAAATAATCCCACATACATACCGTTCAGATGAGCTCCGTCGAGGGGCATCAACCTGAAGCTACTCTCTCCACAGATGCCGCATGATCCGAGTATCTCCCAGTAGTATTTCATCCAAAACACTGTGGCTCATATGTTCACTCACACCAAGTCCCTTCACCAACTTTCACCATGTTCAATGACCCAGGCTGATGCTTGGTCAGCCAATAATGGCTTCATTTTTAAAATTTCAGCTCAATAATTTTTTTATATATAAAGTATCCCTCCATGGAATAATGTGCATTCCCAATTTTATTCGGTTCACCATCAGCAGTTGTGCTTTCTGCTTCCATACCCTCAGTCCTGGAACTCGTGACCTAAATCTCTGACCCACCTCACAGTTAATTTCTCTCATTTTGGCCAAGGTAAAGGTAAGTGGTTAGAAGGGGTGGGGGGGGTGACATTGCTAATCAGGGATAATATCACAGCTGCAGGAAGGGAGAACATCATAGAATGATCATCAACTGAGTCAGTGTGGGTGGAAGTCAGAAACAGGAAGGGAGCGATCACTCTATTGGGAGTATTCTATGGGCCCCCAAATAGCCATTGGGACACTGAGGAGCAGATAAGTCGGCAGATTTTGGAAAGGTGCAAAATAACAGCTTTGTTGTCAGAGGTGACTTCCCCAATATTGATTGTCACCTCCTTAGTACAAGAGGTTTAGTTGGTGCAGAATTTGTAAGGTGTGTACAGGAAGGATTCCTGACAGTGTATGTAGACAGGCCAACTAGAGGAGAGGCCATGCTAGATCTGGTATTAGGCAATGAACCTGGTCAGGTGAAAGACCTCTCGGTGCGCAAGCATCTTGGGGATAGTGACCACCAGTCCCTGACTTTTAGCATAGCCATGGACAAGGATAGGAGCAGATACTATTGTAAAGTATTTAATTGGGGGAGGGCAAATTACGATGGTATTATGCAAGAACTTGGAAGCGTGAACTGGGAACAGATGTTCTCTGGTAAATGCACCGCAGAAATATGGAGGGTGTTTAGGGACCACTTGCATGGGGTTCTAGATAGGTTTGTCCCGCTGAGACAAGGAAAGGATGGTGGGGTGAAGGAACCATGGTTAACAAGAGAGGTGGAAGGTTTAGTCAAGAGGAAGAAGGAAGCATACTTAAGGTTTAGGAAGCAAAAATCAGATAGGGCTCTTGAGAGTTACAAGGTAGCCAGGAAGGAGCTTAAGAAGGGATTTCGGAGAGCTTGAAGGGGACATGAGATGGCCTTGGTAAGTAGAGTTAAGGAAAACCCTAAGGTTCTACACTTACGTGAGGAACAAATGGATGACTAGGGTGAGGGTAGAACCGCTCAGGAATAAGGGGGGAAAATGTATCTGAGGCGAAGGAGGTAGGGGAGGTCCTAAATAAATATTTTGCTTCAGTGTTCACCATGGATAGGGACTTAGACGAATGTGAGGTTAGCGTAGAACAAGCAAATGTGTTGGGAGCATGTCGAGGTTAAGAAAGAAGCAGAGTTGGAGCTACTAAAGCATTAGGTTAGATAAGTCCCTGGAGTCAGACAGGATATACCCAGGTTACTATGGGAAGCGAGGGAAAAGATTGCTGGAGCGTTAACGATGATCTTTTGAGTCCTCCCTGGCCACAGGAGTGGTACGGGAGGATTGGCAGATGGCAAATGTTATTCCACTGTTCAAGAAAGGTAAAATGGATAATCCTGGGAATTGTAAGACTCACTGGTCTATATCAGTGGTGGGCAAACTATTGAAAAGGATTCTTAGGGACAGGATTTATGAGCATCTGGAGAAGCATACTCTTATTAGGGATAGTTAATATGGCTTTTTGAAGGGCAGGTCATGCCTCACGAGCCTAATAGTTTTTTTTAAGCAAGTGACAAGACAAATTGATGAAGGTATTGCGGTGGATGTATATATGGATTTTAGCAAGGCATTTAACAAGGTTCCCCATGGTAGGCTCATTCAGAAAGTTATGAGGTATGGAATCCATGAAAAATTGTCTGTGTGGATTCAAAATTGGCTTGCCCACAGAAGGCAGAGGGTAGTTGTGGAAGGGGAGTATTCGACCTAGAGGTCAGTGACTAGTGATGTTCCTGAGGCACTTGTTCTGGGACCCTTGCTCTTTGTGATTTTTATAAATTATTTGGATGAGGAAGTGGAAGGATGGGTTGGTAAGTTTGCAGATGACATGAAAGTTGGTGGTGTAGTAGATAGTGAAGAAGGTTGCCATAGGTTGCAATGGGATTTAGACAGGATATAGAGCTAGGCAGAGAAGTGGCAGATGGAGTTCATCCCGGAGGAGTGCGAAGTGATACACTTTGGAAGAACGAACTTGAAGACAGAGTACTTGGTTAATGGCAGGATCCTTAGCAGTGTGGAGTAACAGAGGGATCTTGGTGTCCACGTCCATAGATCCCTCAAGGTTGCCGCACAGGTCGATAGGGTTGTTAAGAAGGCGTATGGTATGTTGGTCTTCATTAGCTGGGGGATTGTGTTCAAGAGCCGAGAGGTAACGTTGCAGCTCTATAAGACTCTGGTCAGACCACACCTGGAATATTGTGTTCAGTTCTGGTCATATTAGAGGAAGGATGTAGAAGCTTTGGAGAGGGAGGTTTACCAGGGTTGGAGAGCATGCCTTGTGAGGAGAGGTTGAGCGAGTTAGGGCTTTTCTCTTTGGAGCAACAGAGGATGAGAGGAGACTTGATAGAGGTATATAAGATCATGAGAGGCATAGACAGAATGGACAGCCAGCATCTTTTCCCCAAAGTGGCAATGGCCAATACTAGCGGTCACCCATTTAAGGTGTGTGGAGAAAAGTTCAGGGGAGATGTCAGAGGTAGGTTTTTATTACACAGAGAGTGGTGGATGCCTGGAATACACTGCCAGGGGTGGTGGTAGGGGCCAATACGATAGGGTCAGTTAAGACTATTAGATAGGCACATGGACGAAAGAAAAATATGGGAGGCGAAATGGAGAGGGGGATAGATTGAATGGGGATATTATTTATATAGGTCAGCACAATATCGTGGCCCAAAGGGCCCGTACTGTTCTAAGGTTTTGGTTGCCTGTTCTAAAATTCTCTTGTGTGGCACAAAAAGAGTCATTATTTGCTACTGTTCATGAGAAGCAACCCAAGAACACGCTAAACAGAAGGTTTCGCTTTTAGAATTCACATGTACACATCACAAGTGCAAGAGCTGTTCCAGGAGGCCACCCTGCACCCATATCTAGGGTGCATATACCTTACAAAGTCAGATGTACTTCAAGCAGTCTGCACCATTTTTACACTCCATTTTGGCTGAGATTAAAACATCTTCCACTGAACCCACTGAATTATGCACACTGCCATAGTATAACTGTTTAGAATACCTCACAGAATACCAAAGTATGATATTCTCCAAGGGTAGCAGCAATTCAAAAGTTATTAGCCATCATTCTTTCAATCCTGAAGAGTTTGCTTTAGCAATATCGACAGCACTGAAGACCATTTACTTTAGGTTTAACATTATGCCATTACAGCCTGCAAAACTTCATCTGGCAGCAGCTGAAGATGCATCAATCAAACCAAAAAAACTCAGTATTCCACCCTTAGAAGTAGTCTCTGTACGTTTAGCTGGCAGTGCTTTAGTGGGAGGCCTTTGCTGACTAGCCCCTACACTGAAGGGCTGGATCGCCAGGTGTCACAAGTGAGAAACAGACCAAGAAAAGTGAACCCAGCACCCAACGAGCGGAATTCTCTCAGTAATGTTCAAAGTTAAAATGGATGAGCTGTCTGTGAAGTTACTGAGGGAACAGATTACGACTTATGAATGGACAGACAGGTGAACAGCAGCAAAGAGGTGTGTGGGAAGCATACAGCAGAGGGAAAAGGGGGGGAAATCATAATAAGAATGTGCTGTCAGACCAGAAATGAGAAGGAACTGGCTTAATAATCTGCATCTCTAAGCCAATCCTTCCCTTACTCAGTTTCTGGCAGGAATGACCACCACCATATCGTCACAGAGTTATACAGCACGGAAACGGGCCCTTTGGCCCAACTCGTCCATGCCGACCAAGGTTCCTACCTTATCTGGATCCAGCTGCCTGTATTTGGCCCAGATCCCTCTAAACCTTTCCTAATTGAAGAATCTTGTGGAGTTCACTGCATTAGCCAAACACTCAACTTATTCTACCCCTGGCCATACTCCAATCACAAGAATACATTATCTAATTCCTCTCAATTATCCTACACCACACCCTGCAGCAACTGCTACCATCTAATCTAGATACTCAGGCACTCTGATGTAGCTGTAAATTTACTTTTTTTGGAAAATACAGAAATGAAGAGGCGAGACCATGAGTATGTATAGACGTGGACATAAGGAATTTTCAGCATATGAAATACCAACACAAATTGAATATCTATGCATTGAGAGGGGGTTCCTGATATTGCATATTCTAATAACCACAAAAATTTGGAAATTGTTTGGTGTCCTTATTTGAACCAGACACTATCATTGTTAGGAAAAGCATTTATTCCTGAAAGAAAATAAAGTTCAAGTTTAGGACCAGAATACAGGGGTGGAAAATTTCACAGCATTCTCAATAGTACCGGGAGTAGCTGAGTAAATTGAAATAATGAATGTCATGCCACGAAGAGGCATCTGTCGCACTACCAATGAAAGTCCCAGAAATGGGAGAGCTCAGCAAGAACTCTTGTTACAAAAACCCAATAGTTCAACACCAATATTTTGACAAATCCAGGATCAACACAGGATAAATGTTCCACCCCTGGAATCAAAATTAAATTAAGGGTTAAATGTGTAAAAGTGCACACATAAGCAGAAATACCACTCATCCATTATTATACTTAATGACAATAATCCACATATGTTCAGGGATAACCCTTATGGATGAAGGGGCACATTACAGAGGGCAGATGACACCACATAAACTTCACTGTTTCAACAAGCACTCTTGCAAAAAAAAATGTAGACACTTCAAAAGCAGTGAAATGAAAATTTCATTTCATTCTCGGCATAGAGAAATACAAATCCCCTCCAATCGGAAATGTGCGGATCTTTCAGAAATCTGCTTTTGCAATGCTCCACTAGGGAACAGCAAAGTCTAGAGATTGCTCAAGCAGCCAAAGTCACACAGAACCCATTCAACATTGACAAGAATCTTAGTAAATCCATTCCCAGAATAATTATTTTGAAGGATGACGACAAATGGACAATTTATCTACTTAAAGCTAAAACAAACAAGACCAATCACTGACTGCATAGGGACGTAACTAGGGCTCAAGTAACCAACTGTGTTTCCCAGGGATCCAACCACCAATTGTATAAAAAAAATGCTTGTTGAAGACCACTAACAGCAGAAGAACAATGTTATACACAGAACTCACACAGAAAGATCTTGGGGTGTTATTTGGACTGGATGTCTATGACCAGTGGTGGGACCTCTGTTGTTTGCAGTATGTTTTGGATGAAAATGCAATTGGACTGATTAGTACAAAAATTGGTGGTGATGTGCGCAGTGAAGGTCGTCAAAGGGTTCAGCAAGATATAGACCAGCTGGAAACGTGAGTGGAGAATGGCCAAAGGTGTTTAATCCAGACAAGTGTGAGGTGTTGCATTTTAGAAGGTCAAATGCAAGAGGAAAGTAAACAGTAAACGTCAGACCTTTAGGAGCACTGATCTGCAGAGGGATCTTGGGGTGCAAGTCCATAGCTCCCTGAAAGCGGCAACACAAATGGGTAGGGTGGTTAAGGCAGCGTACAGTATTCTTGCCTTCATCAGTTGGGGCACTAAGTGTAAAAGTTGGGAACTCACATTACAACTGTATGATACTTTGGTTAGTCCACATTTGAAGTATTGTGTGTGGTCCTGGTCACCACATTACAGAAAGGATGTGGAGGGTTTGGAGGGCGCAGTGGAGGCTTTGGAGGGTGCAGTAGAGGTTCACTAGGATGTTGCTGGGTTAGACGGCATGTGCTAGAAAGAGAGGATGGTCAAACCTGGGTTGTTTTCTCTGGAGTGTCAGGGGCTGAGGAGTGACCTGACAGAAGTATGTAAAATTATGAAAGGCATAGGTATAGCAAATAGTCTTTTGCCCCCAGAAGTGGAAATGCCAAATTCTAGAGGGCACAGGTTTAAGATGACAGTGGGGGGGGGGGTGGGGGCAGGGGTTTAAAGGGGATTTACAAGGCACTTTTTTTTCCCTGAAAAAACAGCGGTAGGTGTCAGGAACACACTGCCGGGGAGTGGTAGAAGCAGATACGATGGTAATGTTTAAGAGGCATTCAGAGTCAGATGAACAGGTAGGGACAGAGGAATACGGATCACGTGCAGGCAGGATGGATTTAATTTGGCATCACGGTCAGCACAAATAACATAGACCAAAGGGCCAGTTCCTGTGCTGTAGTGCTCAGTTTCAGTGCTACACGGATGCCTATAAAGAGAATAATTCTACATACACTGCCATAAATTTCAGTAACTTTACTGAGATCTTGCAATGCTACACAAACAGCTTCACTACTGCTGCTTCCTCTATCCTCCCCCAACCCTGAAAGTGGCAATACAGGTAAACAGGGTGGTGTAGGCAACGTTTGGCATATTTGCCTTCAGCAGTCAGTGCACGGAGTACAGGAGTTGAGATGTCACGTTACAACTCTACAAGTCATTGTTGAGAGCACTCGGAGCATTGTATGCAGTTCTGGTCGTCTAGCTTTAAGAAGGATGTCATTAAGCTGGAAAGGATACAGAAAAGATTCACAAGGATGTTACTGGGATTGGAGGGCTTGAGTTATAAGGAGAGACTGGATAGGCTGGGGCTATTTTCCCTGGAGCATAGCAGCAGAGGGATGACCTTATAGAGACTTATAAAATCATGAGGAACAGAGATAAGGAAAATGGCCACAGTCTTCTTCCCAGGGTAGGGGAGTCTAAAACTAGCTTCAAGGTGAGAGGGAAAAGATTCAAGTGGCACCCGAAGGCAACTTTTTCCACAACTATGAGTGGAATGAGCTGTCAGGAGAAGCTGTAGAGACAGGTAGAATTACAATGCTTAGAAGACATTTAGACAGGTATGTGGATAGGAAAGGTTTAGCAGGATACAGGCAAATTGGACTAGCTCAGGTAGAGGAATTGGTCGGCACAGATGAGTTGGGCCAAAGGGCCTGTTTCCATGCTGTATAACTATGACTCTATAACCCAGTCAGGTACTGCAGAAGTACCCCTGCAATACAGTATATCATCCTCAGTCTCCATTTCCTACTCTAAAAAGTACTGAATGTCAAATGGAGTTCAATGGAGACACTCTGCCATGTTTGGTCTCGGCAATATGATCCACAAAGATGTACCTCGCATGGCATTCAGGAACTGCTCAAGAACAGTGCACAGTTCCTGCATTACAGGTGAGCAAGGATACACACACCTCAAACAAAAACTTAAAATGATGGAAATAGGTCAAGCTGCATCTATGGGAAGAGAAACGGAGTCAACACTTCAGGGCAAAGACCCTTCATTAGTTCTGATAAACGTTAACTCTGCTTCTCTTCCCACAGATACCAGCTGACCAGAGTATTTCCAGTATTTTCAGTTTTTATTTCAGATTTCCAGCATCTGCGTTTTTTTTTTGATTTAGACTCGCACATCAACATGATCCACAACCTATAAATAATGCAAGTAGCATCCACTAGGGACACGCTGTGCTGCAGAGCACCAACAGTTACTGCCAGAGCAGTACTGTGGGGCCCATCTCGGACTTACCTGCAGGTTGGTAAGCTGCTGCTGCTGGTGAGCGATCGTTTGCTTCACTAACACACTCTTGATGCTTTGTTCCATTGCATACTTCTTAGCCTGGAAAAGAAACTGAAGTGAAAATTCTGTGCCTGTCACGTAATGTGGTTCCATTCTTGTTAGATATAGAACAAACAGGAAGACTCAGGAAATAGGGCTGACATGTGGCATTGGAACTATAATTCACATGGATAAATGTGGGCTGCATGGTCAGAATGGATGGTTTCTGTACTGTCATCTCAGTAATAGTAGAAGGAACTTGAGTCTCACAGTGGCGTCCCTCCACTGGATCCAAGAGGATTTGCTTTGGCTGCGAAACCAGACAGCAAGCAGTTACATCCATGTACATAACTAGCAGTAGGAGGCCATATGGCACTTTGAATTTGCTCCACAATTCATCAATATTATGTTATTTTTCTGCATTATCCTTATGTCCCTTGAGTCCACTATCTCCGTTTCATTTTTATAAACATTCATGATTCTCCAATTGTGATTTAACCCAAGTTTGATACCCTAAACCAAGAAAGGCAAAACACTGCAGATTTGAAATAAAAAATGCTCAGATGCCAAACAAGCCAGACAGCTTCTATTTGTCTAAAACTAGAGGGCATAGGTTTAAGATGAGAGGGAGAAGGTTTAAAGGGGATCTGAGGGGTTAATTTTTCCACACAAAAGCAGTTGGGTATCTGGGATGAGCAGCCAGAGGTGGTGGAGGCAGGAACAGTAACAACATTTAAGAGGCCTCTGATCCGGTACTTGAATGAACAAAGCATTGAAGGATAATGGAATGAATCATAACATCTTTCCTATAACAGGGTGACCAAAACTCTACACAATACTCCAAGTGCAGCCTCACCAACATCTTGTATAACTGCAACGTAACTTTCCAACTCCTATATAGGACATTGAACATTACAGCACAGTACAGGCCCTTCAGCCCATGATGTTGCGCCAACATTTCATCCTCCTCTATTATCCATCTAACCCTTCCCTCCCACATAGCCCTCCATTTCTCTATCATTCATGTGTCTATCTAAGAGCCTCTTAAATGCCCCTAATGTATCTGCCCCCACAACCTCTGCCGGCAGTGCGTTCCACATACCCACCACTCTCTGTGTAAAAAACTTACCCCTGACATCCCCCTTATACCTTCCTCCAATCTCCTTAAAATTATGCCCCCTCACGTTAGCCATAAGTTGAAGAAGTGAAAGTTGTCAAAAGGATTATGGTTGGAGGTGGAATGAGACTGGAATGGCAGTACAAATCTCTTTATTTTTGGCTAGCATGGACAAGACGGGCCGAGAGAAAGGGCTACCAAGTTACGAGCTCATCAGGTTACTTTAAGTGACATTAGCATTTTGCCTCCACTGCCAGAGTTCCAAACTCACTACTCTTAGTCAAAAGAAAATGTCTTGCCCAGCCCATCTCTGCTGATAACCATCTTCAGCCTTGGTACCATCCTTGTGCATCTCCCTGTAACCTGTATAGTGCAGTGTAACATGGCAACCAGATTTATAAACAATACCCTGGTTGTGGCAAAGTTTTTTTATTCAGTTAAAGCGTACCATCCCTGTTCTTATAATCTTTGCCATGGTTGATTTTTTTTTATTATTCATTTCTCAGGTCTACTTCAGAGGACAAACACTAAATGTTGACATGCAAGTCAGCAATTAGAATGACAAATGAACTATAGTGCAAGTAATATAGAGTATACAAGCAGGGAAGTTTTGATGCAACTTCACAGGATGCAGGTTAAGCCACACTGAAGCAAATGCATATAGTTTTGGTCTCCGTATTTAAAGAATGGCATACATGAATTAGAGGCAATGCAGAGCAGCTTCATTGGGTTGATTCTTGAAGGGTTGCCATTTGAAGAAGGTGAATAGGTTGGGCCAATTTCTTCTCTGAGAAAGTTGTGAACCTGTGGAATCCTCTACCACAGTAAGCAATTGAAGTCAAATCATTAAGTACATTCAAGCGTAAGTTAAATATTATTCTGATGGCCAGATGGATCAAGGCATATGGGGGAAAAGTAAGAACAGGGTGTTGAATTCAGCCATGATTATACTGAATGGCATAGCAAGTTTGAGGAAGTAAAGGGTTAAGAAATTGTGACCGTACATATAACTAATATAAAAAATAACACACACGCAAGCCCCTGACTCAAGACCAGGTGGTGATTACTGTGTCTGGAACTTGATTGTAAGCCAATTATACTAAACAATGAGTGTGAGGGTTGTCCTAAACAATGAGTGTGAGGGTCGTCTTTGCATCTTAGGCTCCCCAATTGACATTGGTGTAGTCGCATTGTTTAAGTGTGTGACAAGGACTGTATAAATTAACATGTACCCCTCTGTATTGGGGAGACCTCCAATAAAGACTCCGCATGACAGTCAGGAGAGTTCTCCCTGGCAGTATACTGTTAATAAACGCGTTTTAACAAAATTAATATCATGGCACTGTGTGTTTTTGCAGCAGGCAGGAGTGGGAACTTAAAATTCGGATAACAATTTGGCGAGCCAGCCAGGAGTCCAAGACAAGGTCTCAGAAGCGATCGACGGGGATAATGACTACCTGAGACAGAAGGGCCCACAAGGTAAGATTCACCTTGATCCCTCTCAGGGAGTTGGACACCTGATCGATCCCTTCGCTTTAGCCCTCCATTTCTCTATCATTCATGTGGCTATCTAATCGAATATCCTCTGACGGACTCCTTGCAAACCTGTCTGAGTGCCACAGGTAAGAGGTTAGAGTCCTCCAGATAAATTATCTAAGGTTCAAGTCCTCGGAGTAATAACAGTAAGGGGTTTGAGTCCCCAGTTTTGGGTGTTAAGGTTGTGAATTTTAAGGTTTTGAGTTTTAAGTTTTGAGATCAGTTCTCCAGTACTACCACCCTGCCTTAGACCAGTTCTTAAGAGGGGAAATCCCCCACGGGAAGCAGATGAAGGAAAGAGACCAATCTTATAGATAATCATAGCAATTTGTACCTTACGGTCAAAAAATGGGGCAAACTCTCGATAAGTCCAGGTCCAATACCCCTCTATCTAAATTATGTAAAAACAACCCGAAAAATGAGAAGAACCGTAAATTATCGGCATGCCTTAATAAGAAATTGGGAAATGAAATATGGCCATTAGGGGGAACTTGGGATGTGGATAAGTGCCTAAAGGCAGAAAAGGTGATTTGGGAATGCAATACAGGAGAAAAATGGAAAATATTAAATGTCTACTTGGAGAAAAACAGCCAAACACCTGACAAATAGATCTAAACAGAGTAGTTGGGAACATAATGCATGTAGAAGGGGGATTAGTGTATGTGATGAAAAAGGAAATCCCAAGAGTTGGGAAGTTCTTAAGTCTCAGTGTGGAGACCATGATGCTGAGAGAAGTAGAAGGGAGAGGGAAGGGGTAGATCAGGAAAAAAAAGGAAAAATGTAGGAACAAGAATAGAGAAAATAAAGTGGAGGTACCTCCCGACATGTCTGGCGTGCCCGTTGTTCCAAAGTAATGATACAGACGAAAATGAGGAGGATTGGATGGTCCGACCCACAGCCCCTATCCACCACCACCACCCCTTCCTTTTCACTGCCGCCCCCATATAATGTAACTAGTCCACAAACCGTTCCGCTCTCACCATTAACGACTGCTAGCCAAGTCCCGTCCCAAGGACAATTCCATGACCCTATTGCATCCCGAACTAGAAATCAGCTTAGACAGAGAGGAAGCCCGCATACAAACGGCTCTAAGGCCACAGACAAGCGACGGAATTTTTTGGTAGGGGACAGACCTTTAGTAGATCCTCAGACAGACACAGATTATGACTCCGATTCTACCACTGATAATAATGACCCTAAGGATCCCGACCCACCACCTATGCTGCATGAGGTAAAGGGAGCCAAGGCTAAAAGACAGTTCCCCAATAGGAGTGTTCCCAATCCCGATCCAGCCCAAGTGAGCACTAATCCTATGATCCCAAAATATATCCCCATTCTTGGGGATACGTGATACCTCCATAGAAAATAAAACAAACCCAGTGCCAGGTGAAATTTCTGGGCACCCTTTTAAGTGCAACTGAGCGGCAGCTCACTCCTGAATGTATTACACCCATTATTAGTGCTCCACCGCCCTCTTCCCCGAAGGGTATGCACGGCTTCTTAGGTTTAGTAAATTTCTGCAGACAACGGCTACCTAATGTGGCCCTCCTTACTAAGCACCTCACACCCCTGGCTTCAAGCCAGTCCGTGGGACATTTTGAACTTAGAGGAACAAAAGGAGGCCTTTGATAAGCTCAAACAGGCCCTTGCCAGCACCCCAGCCGTGAGACGCCCTCTATATGATTGCCCATTTCAGCTTTTTGTGAATGTCCTGGAGGACTGCGCTACAGCCGTCCTTACTCAAACCCACGGGAATAGAAAAAGACCGGCGACATATTACTCCACTAGGCTGGACCCAGTTGCTGGGGGCTCCCGCCGTGCTCACAGATGCTTCTAGAAATCTACTCCCTGGTAACAGCAGCCTCCAATATAACCCTGCAACAGTCAGTGGTTGTTTATTCCTCCCATACCATAACGGCACTCCTGACGTCCCATCAGACACAAAACCTTCCCCAGGCCGCTTAAGCAGATATGAGGTAGCGCTCCTGAATAACCCACTCCTCACTTTTGCATACTGTACCACCAGTAACCCTGCCACCTTTCTAGAGGCCCCATCTGAGGAGCTTGAAGATCCACCACATGACTGTTTAATGCAAAACCACTTTTTGACTACACCCCATCCGGACCTTTCAGATAAGGCCTTCCAGTCAGCAGACTTAAACCTGTATGTCGACGGTAGTTCCTCCATTTCTGAACAGGGAACCCGCCTTTGCGGCTATGCCATAGTGAACGACTCCAACATCGTGGAGTCTGCGTCTTTGCAGCCCCCAGTCTCTGCCCAAAAAGCAGAACTCTTTGCCTTGACCAGAGCTTGTATTTTAGCCAAGGACAAAGTAGCTAATATCTTTACTGATTCCCGCTATACTTTTGGAGTCGCCCATGATTTTGGCCAACTATGGATGCACAGGGGATTTCTGACCTCTGCAGGTAGCCCCATACAGAATGCGGCTTACGTAAAGAACCTCCTCCAAGCCATCCTCCTCCCTAATAAATTGGCCATCATTAAATGCTCAGCTCACCTCTCAGATGCCTCCTTAGTAACACAGGGCAATAACAGGGTAGATGCAGAGGCCAAAATGGCAACACATCAGGGGACTAATATCGTTTCGACTGCGGAAAAACAGGCAGTTGCTTGTAAGCCAACAACAACAACCCAGGGCACCCCAGACGTGGTCACTGTACAGCACTTACAGAGGGATGCCCCTGACTCAGAAAAACAAGTATGGAAGGCACACGGGTGTATGCACTCTGCGCCACATGGCCTCCAGACTACTCCAGTCGGTCAAGTATGTATACCTGATTCCTTGTTACCAATGCTTATTGACTGCCTGCGTTCTGACACCCACCTTGGCAAGGAGGGAATGAGTAACATTTTACTACGTACCTGGTGGCACCCCAGATTGGAGGAAGCAGCAGAAGGCAAAATACAATCGTGTTTAATAAGCCAACAAACCACCCTTGCCAGGTGGTCCTTTTGAATTTTGATTTTATTGAATTACTGCGTGTACATTGCTATAAGCTCTGCCTTATTATTGATGTATTTAGTAGATGGATTGAAGCTTTTCCAACCACCAGCAATAAGGCCTCAACGGTGGTGAAGTTATTGCTTACAGAGATCATACCAAGGTTTGGGGTACCCCGACAGATAACTTCAGACAATGGTCCTCACTTCATAGGGAGAATAAATAAGGAATTGTGCGAGGCACTGCATATCGAACCACAGTTCCATTGCACCTACCACCCTTAGGCAGCTGGTATAGTAGAACGAGCCAATGGCACCCTGAAGAATAAATTAACTAAATTAGTATCAGAGACAGGTCTAAATTCGCTGAAGGTTCTCCCATTAGCTTTGTACCACATGAGAATTACCCCCTACTCGGCCACTGGGGTGTCAGCTGCCGAAATTGTCTATGGACGTCCGGGAAGAACCCCATGGGATGCTGACACCCAGCCCCCCCCACCCAGGTTGACCTTAACATCATGGGGAATGAACTACAAAGGTATTTCAGACAGCTAACGCCCTCTTTAAAGTTTCTTCATTCACAGGTGAAGAGCACCTTTAAACCACGGGAAGGACAGGATGCGGAGTTGCCTGACCTGGAAATTGGAGATTCGGTACTGATAAGAGATTGGGAGCACCCTAAATTGGGACCTCGGTGGAAAGGCCCCTTCCAGATACTGCTCCAAACTAATACAGCTGTGAAAGTACAGGGCCAGGAACACTGGATTCAACTGAGTGACTGTAAATGATGGCCACCGGAAGGAAAATGATGGTTCTTAGATTTGGACTCCTTACCACTACCGGTACTCTTGTGTTGACATCACAGGAAAATTTGTTTTATAAAACACATATGCAGCTACACGGAAATTGCACCATTTGCTACCCACTGGCAAAATCAGTGGAAGGTCTTTTTGAAGCCACACCAAGTTGAAGCCCCAGGTCTCTCTTAAAATACGAATTTTCAGAAACAAAGTGTATTGGGCAGAAGGGAACTTATGGGAGGGTGTTGCCAGGTAAATGCTTGCAAAGAACAATAGCAGATCCTAGTAGCACAACTAGCTACCAGTCCTTCCCCCACTGCTTTGACGGTAAAGGATGGGGCTGTGGGATAGCGATCGTACAGCACACGATATCATGTGCCACCACCACTTGTGTAGAGAGAATATGTGAATTTAGGGGAGGATGGTTTAGGTGTGAGTGTGTCACCACTAGGTGTGTTAAATTACTTGCAGGGGAGCGATGGGTTTGTGGGGAAGGGAACGGAACCCATGTGAAATTGTCTAATGTCTCTTCGGAATGGCTAACCAGGGAAAATTATCTGAAAAATCATGGAAGGAATGTTGCTGGAATCTCTTGGTATTCTCAGATGCCCAGTCCACAGCAATCGGGTGATGTAACCTGTTACCGGGCTAAGGAAGGGTATATGTTCCTTTCCAATGGTACTTATACTACTGCCATCCCCACTCTGCCAGCTTGGTTTGCAATAGGAACGATTGGGCTGGTCACGATCCCCTGCCCCCAGAAGGCTCATGTCCAACAAAGACTTGTGGCGCGGTCAGTAAGTGAGGAGTTCTGTGAAGAATGGAGGGATCCTGTTACAATGGGCTCTCCCTTATCGTCATTAGGCTATGGGTTTTTGAGTACTCTCTCTCTGGGGGGTTCAGCAGGAACTAGAGTCGCAAAAAACTGGAACTACCTTATTTGTGGACTGACCGTGCTGGGAAATAGTACCATAAAGGGCCTGGAGGCAGTGAACCAGAAAATGGCAGAACTTCGACTCTATGCCCAACAGACCCGGTTTGCTATGGACTACCGGGTTGGCTCAGCAAGGAGGAGTATGTGCCATAGTAGGGGACAAATGTGTCACCAATGTTAGGGATGAGTCCTACAACATTTCCCATGCCATTCAGAAGCAAGTAGGTAGCTTTAGGCAGGGACTTGCAGGAGGGGAGGGTTGGTTGAGGTGGCTACTAAGAGGATCATGGACATACCTGCTGCATGGAGCAGTAGTGTTAATCGTTATTATTATAGTATGCTGTGTGGTGCTGACCTGTTTAAACACTTGTTGCAAGGTCTTTATTAATAAGCTCTCGACCCCGTTCTTGTCACCCCTCTAGGTTATCATGATATGATAAAAGGAGGGAATGAGGAAGTAAAGGGTTAAAAAATTGTGACCTTACATATTAACTAATGAAAAAAATACCACACACGCAAGCCCCTGACTCCAGACCAGGTGGTGATTACTGTGTCTGGAACTTGATTGTAAGCCAATTATAATAAACAATGAGTGTGAGGGTTGTCTTTGCATCTTAGGCTCCCCAATTGAAATTGGTGTAGTCGCATTGTTTAAGTGTGTGACAAGGACTGTATAAATTAACATCTGCCCCTCTGTATTGGGCAGACCTCCGATAAAGACTCTGCATGAAAGTCAGGAGAATTCTCCCTAGCAGTATACTGTTAATAAACGCGTTTTAACAGAATTAATCCGTGGCACTGTGTGTTTTTGCAGCAGGCAGGAGTGGGAACTTAAAATTGGGATAAGAAGTTGAGGGCTAAGTGGTTCATTTCTGCTCCTGTTTTCTGCTTCTAAGCTCAACCGTACTAAAGTGTTCTTGCAACATAGAAACTTTGTCCCTAGCAAACATACGAACAGTTTTGGTACTATCAAGAGACTTCATTTCAGTTTAAATCATCAAATATATATTACAAAGAGCAAGCAGCCCAAAGAATCCATGTACACAACCTTTAGTCACTGAAGCTCGAATGACAATGACCCCCTGCTATGTGGGACTAGTCAAATATCTTGCCGTGATCTATGTAAACTACCTTACCCACCCATCAAGCTTCTGTTTTTCTTCAAAAGCTCATATCAAGTCAGGTACAACTCTGCTCACTAAACACTGAATGACACCAACCCTCAATTTTTCCCAAACATTGATAAGTAAATAAAATTATGAGAGTCATAGTTTATGGATAAACAAGAGACTGCAAATGCTAGAACTTAGAGGAAAAACTAAGTGCTGGAAGAACTCAGCAGGCCAAGCATCATCTGTGGAGACAAAAGGGATGTGTTGACGTTTGAGGTCAAGATCCTGCATCTTTTTCCATGGTAGGGGGATTAAAAGTAAGAGGGCATAAAGTTTAAGCTAGAGGAAGGAGTTTAAAGGAGATCTGAAAGTTGTTTTAATTTTGTTTTTGAAAAGAGAGTGGTTGATACCTGAAATCTGCTGCCAGAGGAGATGATGGAATCAGATATTTTGTTTAAGAGACATTTAGAAAGACAGTCAAATAGGCAAGGCATAGAAGGATATGGTCGTATTGCGTGCAGATGGGGTTAATGCAAATGAGCAAGGTTGGTGTGGATGTGGTTGGGTGAAGGGCCCTTCTCTGCTTTATATTTGCCTTCTGCCAACATTAGACAAAGTTTCTCGATCTAATCCCTTAGGCCTAAACATAATTTACGCAGCTAAAACACTAGCACAATTTGCCAGTTGTACAGGAGCAGAAGATATGATGTGGTTAGATTCCTAGGATCAAGATAGCTGAAGCTGCTCTGCCCCACCTAAGTTACTGTGCCCCCATGCTCATAGACCTTAACTCAAAATTGCAGTGGACCCACACTCACCCAACACTGAACAAATTACCTTTCCTAATCTTTGAACGTCAGGACCTTTCAGCTTTTTGCTTACCTTCTGAAGTGCTTCCTGTTGCTCAGGGTTGAGAGGTGGCAAGCCAAGCTTTGACTGCCCATTTTCCAGCTTCATAATGTCACCACCCTGGAAGGAAGCAGAGTCAGAATTTAGTTCACCACAGAATCAGACCCTCCAATACCGGTCAAAATAGGTGAATGAATATGAAGCAATTACATGCATCTATTTGCCATTTATCTCATCCGTTGAAGACATCTAACTGTGGAACAAGGCCAGCAAAGGTCAGCCATGATAGTATTGAATGGCAGGGTAGGCTTGAAGAGCCTGGTAGCCTACTCTGTTACTACTTCTTTGTGTTCTTGCAAATTGCCAAGGCATAGGCTATGGACCAAATGCTGGATAATGGGATTAAAGGATCAAAATGAAAGCCCTTCTGAAGTCAGGGAACATGAGTGGTGTCCTGAATCAATAATGTGCGTCGACATTCACCAGGGAGAAGTACAGCCGGTTGGAGTTAGGGGAGGGTTACACAGTTGGGAACATGTGTGTCAGGAAAGAGGAAGTGTTAGAAACATTGACAATACATCAAGGTGGACAAGGGTGAAGGTAGGCCTGATTAGGGATAGAGGAGAAAACATGTGCCTGGAGTCAAGAGGTCAGAGAGGTTCTTAATGAATACTTTGCTTCAGTATTCACCTGTACCTTTACGTTTGTGAAGGCAGCATAGGCTGATAAGCTAGAACATGTCAAGGATAAGGAGGAGGATGTGCTGGAACTTTTGAAAACCATTAGGATAGGCAAATCCCCGGGGCCAGACAAGGATATATCCCAGAATACTACGGGAAGCGAGGGAAAAGATTTGAGCCTTTGGCGATGATCTTTGCATCCTCACTGGCCACAGGAATACTACTAGATGATTGGAGGGTGGCAATGTTATTTCTTTGTTCAAGAAAGGGAGTAGGGATAACCCTGGGAATTATAGACCAGCAAGACTTACTTCAGTGGTAGGCAAATTATTGGAAAAGATTCTTAGGGACAGGATTTATGAGCATTTGGAGAAGCATAATCTGATTAGGGATAGTCAGCATGGCTTTGTGAAGGGCAGGTCATACCTCACAAGCCTGACTGAATTCTTTGAGGATGCAACAAAACACATTGATGAGGGTAAAGCAGTGGATGTGGTGTATATGGACTTCAAGAAGGCGTTTGATAAGGTTCCCCATGATAGGCTCATTCAGAAGGTCCGGAGGCACGGGATCCAGGGAAACTTGGCTGTGTGGATTCGGAATTGGCTTACCCAATACAAGGCAGAGGGCGATTGTAGATGAAGCACATTATACCTAGAGGTCGGTGACCAGTGGTGTTCCGCAGGGATCTGTTCTAGGACCCCTGCTCTTTGTGATTTTTATAAATGACTTGGATGAGGAAGTTAGTAAGTTTACAGATGAAACGAAGGTTGGTGGTGTTGTGGATAGTGTAGAAGGTTGACAAGGGTTATAACAGGACATTGATAGGATGCAAAGCTGTGCTGAGAAGTGGCAGATGGGAGTTCAACCCATAAAAGTGTGAAGTGATTCACCTTGGACAATCGAATTTGAAGGCAGAATACAGGGTTAGTGGCAGGATTCTTAGCAGTATGGAGGAACAGAGGGATCTTGAGGTCCAAGTCCATAGATCCCTCAAAGTTGCCACGCAAGTTGATAGGGTTGTTAAGAAGGTATACGGCGTGTTGGCCTTCATTTGTTGTGGGATCAAGTTTAAGAGCAGTGAGGTAATGATGCAGCTCCACAAAACTCTGGTTAGACCACATTTGGAGTATTGTGTTCAGTTCTGGTCGCCTCACTATAGGATGTGAAAGCTTTAGAATGTATGCAGAGGAGATTTACCAGGATGCTACCTGGATTGGAGAGCATGTCTTAAGAGAATAAATTGAGCAAGCTAGGGCTTTTCTCTTTTGACTGAATGAAGATGACCCGATGGAAGTGTATAGGATGATAAGAGGCATAAATCAAGTGGACAGCCAGAGACTTTTTCCCCAGTGCGGTAATGGCTAACATGAGGGGGCATAATTTTAAGTGATTGGAGAAAAGTACACAGGGGGATATCAGAGGCAAGTTTTTTTTTTACACAGAGAGTGGTGGGTGAGTGGAACACACTGCCTTGCAGAGGTTGTGGGGGCAGATACATTAGGGACATTTTAAGGGACTCTTAGATAGCCTCCTATTTTGCTATCATTCATGTGTCTTTGTGGGAGGGAAGGGTTAGATAGATCTTAGAGCAGGATAAAAAGTCGGCACAACATCGTGAGCCGAAGAGCCTGTACTGTGCTGTAGTGTTCTATGAAACTTTAGAGAGGGTGCAGAAGAGGTTCACCAGGATGCTGCCTGGATTAGAGGGCATGTGCTAAAGGAGAGGTTGGACAAACTTGAGCTGTTTTCTCTGGAGTAGCAATGTCTGAGAGGAGACCTGATAGAAGTTTAAAATTGAGAGGGGCATAAATAGGGTAGACAGCTGACATCTTTCTCCCCAGGGTCAAAATGTCTAATACTTAAGGTGAGGTGGTGGAGAGGGGAAAGAGTTCAAAGGAGATTGGTATTGGTTCAAAGGAGATGTGCAGGGCAAATTTTGTTTTAAGAAAAGCACAAGTGTGGTGGGTACCTGGAATGCACTGTCAGGGGTGGTAGTGGAAGCAAATACGATAGGCATTTAAGAGGCTCTTAGATCACAAGACAAAGGAGCAGAAGTAGGGCATGCAGCCCATCGAGTCCTCTCCATGAGCTAAACTAAAACTATTCCTATCTAACCCCAATTTCCGGCCTTATCCCCATATCCCTTTACTAATTAGATACCTATCAATCTCCTCCTTGAACACCCCCAGTGATCGGGCCACCACAGCTGTATGTGGCAAAGAATTCCATAAATTCACTACCCTCTGGCTAAAGAAATTTCTCCTCATTTCTGTTTTAAGCCAGTACCCTCTAATTCTAAGACTGTGCCCTCTAGTCCTGGACTCAACCACCAAGGAAAACAGCTTGGCCACATCTACTCTGCCCAGTCCTTTCAACATTTGAAATGTTTCTATGAGGTCCCCTCTCATTCTTCTGTACTCCAGTGAGTACAGGCCAAGAGCCGACAAACGCTCATCGTATGTAAGCCCTTTCATTCTGGGAATCATCGTAAATCTTTTCTGAACCCCCTCCAGCATCAGTACATCCTTCCTAAGGGACCCAAAACTGTACACAGTATTCCAAATGAGGACTCACCAGTGCCCCATAGAGCCTCATCAACACTTCCTTACTTTTATGTTATACCTCTCGAAATGAATGCCAACATAGCATTCACTTTTTTTTTTACCCCCGATCTGACCTGGTGGTTAACCTTTAGGGTATCCTGCACTAGGACCCCCAAGTCCCTTTGCACTTCTGTACTTTGAATTTTCTCCCCTTCTAGATAATAATCTGCCCGTTTACTTCTTCTTCCAAAGTGCACAACTGCACATTTCTCAACACTGAATCTCATCTGTCATTTCTTTGCCCATACTCCTAAACTATCTAAGTCTCTCTGCAACCTTCCTGTTTCTTCAATACTCCCTACTCCTTCATCTATCTTGGTGTCGTCTGCAAACTTAGCCACAAAACCATTTACTCCATAATCCAAATCACTGATGTACAATGTAAAAAGAAGCAGCCCCAACACCAACCCCTGCAGAACACCACTGGTAACCGGCAGCCAACCAGAACAGGATCCCTTTATTCCCACCCTTTGCTTTCTGCCAACCAGCCAATGCTCCACCCATTCTAATATCCTACCTGTAATTCCATGACCTCTCATCTTATTAATCAGTCTCTTGTGCGGCACCTTGTCGAAGGCCTTTTGAAAATCCAAATACACAACATCCACAGCCTCTTCCTTATCCACCCTACCTGAGATTTCCTCGAAAAACTCCAATAGGTTGGTCAGGCAGGATCTTCCCTTCATGAAACCATGCTGGCTTGGACCTATCTTGCCTTGCACCTCAAGGTATTCTATAACCTCATCCTTGAGGATCGATTCCAATAACTTTCCAACCACTGATGTCAGACTAATAGGTCTGTAATTTCCTTTATTCTGCCTCCCACCTTTCTTATACAGGGGAACTACATTTGCAACCCTCCAGTCCTCCGGAACAATGTCGGAGTCTATTGATACCTGGAAAATTATCACCAATGCCTCTGCAATCTCTAAATCCACCTCCTTCAGAACCCAAGGGTGCACTTCATCCGGTCCAGGAGACTTATCTGTCTTTATTCCATTTAGTTCCCGTGCACCTTCTCTCTAGTAATCTTGACTGAACTCAGTTCTATCTCAAGACCCCTGACTACAGGTATATTGCTGATGTCCTCCATAGTGAAGACCAATGCAAAATACTCATTTAGTTCCTCTGCCATCTCTGTTATCCATTATAATCTCTCCTGCACCATTTTCAATTGGTTCTATATCAACCCGTGTCTCTTTTACTCTGTGTATTTAAGAAAACTTAGTACCCTTCTGAATGTTATTTGCCAACTTCCTTTCATAATTCATCGTTTCTTCCCTAATGACCTTCTTAGTTTCTTTCCGTAAGTTTTTAAAAGTTTCCCAGTCTTCTGTTTTCCCCTTAATTTTTGCTTCCTTGCATGCCCTCCCTTTTGCTTTTATTTTAGCCTTAACCTCTCTCGTCATCCACATTTGTGCCATTTTTCCATTCATAACCTTTTTTTCTTGGAATACATCTATCCTGCATTTTCCTTATTGTAGAAATTCCATCCATTTCTGCTCTGCCGTCCCTCCAACTAGCTTACTTTTCCAATCAATTTGGGCCAGTTCCTCTCTCATGCCACTGTAATTTCTTGTTCTGCTGAAATATTGATACACCTGCTATTGGCTTCTCCTTTTCAAATTTGAAAATGAACTCAATCACATTGTGATCGCTAGTTCCTAATGGTTCCTTTACCTTTAGTTCCCTAATCACCTCCGGTTCGTTACACAGCACCCAATCCAAAACAGCCAATCCCCTGGTGGGCTCATCAACGTTGCTCCAAAAAACCATCCCGTAGACATTCCACAAACTCGCTCTCCTTAGATCCACTGCCTTTTTGGCTTTCCCAATCCACCTTCATGTTAAAATCCCCCATAATGATCTTGACGTTGTCTCTCTGACACGCTTTTTCTATTTCTAACTGTAACTTATAGTCCACATCCCGGCTGCTGTTAGGGGGCCTATATATCACTGCTATTATTGTCCTTTTACCCTTGCCATTTCTTAGCTCCACCCATACAGATTCCACTTCTTCCGACCCTATGTCCCTTCATTCTATTGATTTTATGTCATTGCTAACCACCAGGGCCACACCACCCCCTCTGCCTACCCGCCTATCTTTCCTATACACTGTGTACCCCTGGACATTCAGTTCCCAATCACATCCGTCATTAGGCCATGACTCGGTGATTGCCAATGTCATATTTTTTCCATCGGTAGCTGAGCCACTAGGTCATCCACTTTATTTCTAATGCTACGTGCATTTAAATACAGTACATTTAGACCAGTATCTGCTACTGATTTCGCTGTATTTCTATTGTTCAGCAAATTATCCTGACTTTTCACCTGCCTGTCCCTCTTACCATCTTTGCTGCACACTGTCTCGGACCTGTTTCTATATACCTCTTCCTCTATCCTAACATCCTGGTTTCCTTCCCCCTGCCAAATTAGTTTAAACCCTTCCCAACAGCTATATTAAACATTCCCGCCAGGATATTGGACCCCTTGGAGTTCAGGTGTAACCCATCCTTTGTGAATAGGTCATACCTCTCCCAAAAAAGGTCCCAATGATCCAAGAATTTGAAGCCCTGCTCCCTGCACCAGTTACTCAGCCACGCATTCATCTACCTGATCTTGCTATTCTTACTTTCATTAGCATGTGGCACAGGTATTAATCCTGAGATTACTGCCCTGGAGGTCCTGCTTCTCAACCTTCTTCCTAGTTCCCTGTAATCTTCCTTCTGGACCTCCTCTCTTTTTCTACCTATATCATTGGTACCTACATGTACTAAGACTTCCGGCTGATCACCGTCTCAGAATATTCTGGACCCAGTCTGAGACATCCCGTACCCTGGCACCAGGGAGGAAACACACCATCCGGGTTTCATTGTCAGGTTCGCAGAATCTCTTATCTGTTCCCCTCACTATAGAATCCCCAATAACCACTGCATTTCTCCTTGCCCGCTGGACCACAGCACCAGGCACATGAATGTACAGAGAAGGAAGGGATGTGGACGTTGCCTAGGCAGAAGGGATTAGTTTAGTTAGGCATTTAGTTACTAGTTTAAGCAGTTTGGCACAACACTGTGGGCCAAAGGGCCTGTTCCTGTGCTGTATTGTTCTGTATTCTATGTTCTAAGATACCAACTCAAGAATCATTCTCTCAAAAAGCCTTTACCCTAATCTCCTTTTTCTAGATTCCAGGTCTGGCCCCAACATATTGATGAATCAGCATCCCAGACAATGCTAGCTGCAACAGTCTTACAAAATCTCCAGTTGACAAGGCAAAACATAAAACACAAATTCTTCATATACCTACAACCTTGAATATAATCTTGTTTCCAGGATTCAGGATCACAATTGCTACTTGGATCATCTCAAAGATTAATTTGCAGTAACCCGTAACCATGATATGAGAACAGAAATAGGTGATGGATGGGAAGGAGGAAAATGATCAATATCACTGCAGCACTCAGCATTTAAATTAGCAAATGCTACTGTTAAGTAGTACATAATGCTCTGTCTTAAGCATAGGTTTAGAATAAAATGTTCCTAAGAAATAGATGTACAAAGATTGCACTTTGCAGCAGTACTGTTCAAGGACTGTGTTCTATTAAAATGTACAATTTTGGTTCCCTCTCACTGGATTAACTTTTGGAACATAGAGGTTGTCTTGAAAAAAGGTTAATAAGCTTGGTCACTCATCAGAATGAGGGGATCGTATTAAAACAAGATTCTGCAAGTTGTGACTGGGTAGATGCCGAGATGATGTTGTTCCCCTAAGGAGAAAACCTATAACTAGAGGGCACAGATTCAGAAAAAATACTTTTCCTGAGACAAGAGGGCATTTAGATATTTGTAAATACAGACCCAGCCACATGGATGACACCTAAATGGCCTAGAAAGCCACTTATTTGTACCATCACCATGTTAAAGCAGAAATAAAACCAGACAGACCAACCATTGGATCTAGGCTCCGAACTTGAACAGGCAAAGTCACTCCGGCGCAGTCACGCTTGTAAAACTCTCTGTATTAACCTATAGGAACTGGTGTCTAAGTCAGGAAACTTGTTCCACCAACTGATCAAGTCCGACAGAAATTTCCTGACAACCCGCCAGACTCCTCTATCACAATCCCTAGGCAGAAAGAAATGAGCTATTTGGCCATTCAAGCCTTTCCACCATTGCTTCCCAAAAATGACTGCCATAAAGTACATCTAATTCTCTCTTGAATATTTGGACCTCAACTTCAAAGCAGATCCACCAGAGTTGGAGGTATTTCAGTATATAGGCAGACAAGGAGTACTCTCAGTCACAGATACAGACACTTCAACCCACCAACCTACCACATCCATGCTAACCATCAGCTTCCATTTTATAGTAATCACCTTTTCTACTACTCACCATGTAGCCTTCTATACCTTGGCGATTCTAGTACTCGTCCAGATACTTAAACGTTGAGAAGGTCTCTGCCTCTATTACCCACTCAAGCAATGCACTGAAGATTCCAACTGCATTCTGGGTGAAAAAAATCCTCAGGTGCCTCTAAACATTTCCTTAAATCTATGCTCTGTACCTTTAGGCATATCTGCCATGGGGAAAAGGTTTCTCATTATCTATCCTATCTATGCCCATTATAATTTTGCTCCCTCAGCCTTCCCCACTCCAAGGGAAATAAAACCCAGCCATCTCACATAAATGAAATGCTCCATTGTAAGAAACATCCCAGCAAATCTCTTGGGAGTCCTCAACATTGACTCCAGTTCCCATGAAGTCTCAAGGCACTAAGTTAAACATGGGCGAGGAAACCTCTTGATACCAACCACCAGCTTCTTTATACGAAGGATCAGAGCTCCATGTTAAACATTATCACTTATATTATCATTGCAGGTTTTAATGCTGGAACTCCCTGCCAAGCAGCTGTCAGAGTATCTTCACCAGAAGGACCACAGATGTTCAAGGCTCACCACCATCTCATCAATGGAAATTAAAGATAGGAGAGAAATGTTGGCCTTGCCAGCAATATCCATATTCTAGAAATTAACTGTAGTAGTATAGTATGCCAGTTTCCTCCATCAGCAGTACAACTGAGCCTATATAATAAAAATTGACCAGGGTACTCGCCCTCCTCTAGTGGATGAATCTCTGACGCACTCCAATTGAGTGCACGCTCTACCTAAATTCCCTGTTGACAAAATGAACATGGCATGCAGCAATGAAGCATCTCCAAAAACCTACCAGCATCATCTGCAACGTGGGGCTTCCCAAGGGTTCCAGCATCTATTGGATTGAACAAAGAGTACCATGACTGGAAAGGGCAATAACTGGCATCACCTACCTGCATAAAACATACATGCCATCATGTCAAGCCCCAAGAACATCTGCTTTCAATAAATCAAGCTCCAATTTTAAGACTACATGCTCTTACTTTAACAGCTTCACTATCATTTTCATATAGGGACTTCAAGCAGAGTTAATGATTGACCCAACATTGAACTGCAACGTAATACTAGGGCAAGGAGACCCATTTGTACTGCAGTATCAGTTATCCTCCCCAAAATCAACTGTCAATTCGCTAAACATCACTCCGATACACATCAGCAAGACCATCTCCTCAGTCATCACCAGCATCCTCCTCCTGCTGCTTTTCCCAGCAAACCTCCAATTCCCACCCACCCACCTCCCCCTTCCCACCACATTCCCTCATCCTACCAGTCCATCTCATCTGCATGTCCTCTGCCACGCCCCATTTCCATTCCTCAACACTGCCTGTGCCCTCTCCCAAGCCGTGCATACCCCCAGCCCACTTCTCCACCCACTCCTACCATCCAGCCCCCTCCCTCCCACCACCCTCTTCCCCCCACCCGCCCCATCCCGACTTTGCCCATCCCCGCCTTTGCCCACTCCCCACCTGATTCCCCCATTTGGCCCCCACCTTCTCCTACCCCAGTCCCCCTTGTTACCCCCCCTTTGATCCCTCCCCCCTCGTCCCCCCCAGTTCCCCCTCGCTCCCTCCCCACAGTCCCCTCCATCCCCACAAATTCCTCCCTCACCCCCCATGTCCCCTCACCCCCCCCGCGCCCCCTCATCCCCTCAAATTCCTCCCTCACCCCCCCGCGCCCCCTCATCCCCTCAAATTCCTCCCTCACCCCCCCGCGCCCCCTCATCCCCTCAAATTCCTCCCTCACCCCCCCGCGCCCCCTCATCCCCTCAAATTCCTCCCTCACCCCCCCGCGCCCCCTCATCCCCTCAAATTCCTCCCTCACCCCCCCGCGCCCCCTCATCCCCTCAAATTCCTCCCTCACCCCCCCGCGCCCCCTCATCCCCTCAAATTCCTCCCTCACCCCCCATGTCCCCTCACCCCCCCGCGCCCCCTCATCCCCTCAAATTCCTCCCTCACCCCCCCGCGCCCCCTCATCCCCTCAAATTCCTCCCTCGCCCCCCCGCGCCCCCTCATCCCCTCAAATTCCTCCCTCGCCCCCCCGCGCCCCCTCATCCCCTCAAATTCCTCCCTCGCCCCCCATGTCCCCTCACCCCCCCGCGCCCCCTCATCCCCTCAAATTCCTCCCTCACCCCCCCGCGCCCCCTCATCCCCTCAAATTCCTCCCTCGCCCCCCATGTCCCCTCACCCCCCCCGCGCCCCCTCATCCCCTCAAATTCCTCCCTCGCCCATTCAAGGCCTCCCCGGCCGCCATCCCGCTGAGGCAGCGGCGCGGACCGCATGGTTGCCGGCGGGTTCTGTGAGGGGCCTGGATTTAGCTCGCCAGCGATCCGATCCCCCTCCCATGCCATGCCTCTGGGAACGGGTCGGCGCCTCCATCTGCGCACAGCCCGACTCGGCCGACACCGCCGCCGTTACCTGAGGGAAACTCGCCAACGACGCCATCCACCCGCCGACCGGACTCTCGCGACGCCACGCACCCCACTCCCGCGAGATGTCGGCCGGGCCCCAGCATAGCGAGGCGGTGGATCTCGCGAGAGCTGCTTTCCGCCCCTCGGTCACGTGGGACGAAGCCCTGCTCGCCTGTCCACCATCTTATGGCGATCCGGACGCGGCCGCCATCAGGCGCAACACGGATAATGTTCACCTCAGGGGTACCTTTCCCATCAAACATTCCAATAAGCCATTCCCATCAAACAGTTACTGTCAAGAAATGTAACATCAAACCTAAGGTAAATATTCCACACATTGTCAGACTGTGGGGTGCTGGCCAATTCAGAAATTTATTCGGGAGGGAAGGAAACAAACCGAGTAATGACTGGCCAGTTGGATAAATTTGTGGCTTAGTTGTTGGAATCCATTCTGAGGAGCAGCACAAACCTCAGCCTGGGAAACGTGGTGTGGATTTGTTAAGTCACATAAACTCAGGAGAATCTGCCTTAATACGTTTGTTATTTTCTAACTGCCATGATTTTACTTCTTCAACGATCGATTACAACATTTTACAACTGATGGTAGACTGGCCAATGGTTCCCCTTTTCTTTCTCACCATGAAAAAAGTCAACCTTGATTGAATGGGGGAGCAGACTCGAGGGACCGAGTAGCCTGATTCTGCTCCTATATCGTATGGTCTCAGAGAGTGGGGGGGTTGCAGTGTTCCCTTCAACCTGTGGGAATCAGCTGAGCTGTGAGGTTGCTCATCTACCAGCTGTGCACAGTTTTCTGTCATCTTTCATGAAGACTGATGCAAAGTTTCTCTGCCATTTCTTCATTCCCCTGTGTAATTTAGAGTCGTAGTGCTGAGCTGGAGATGGTTGAGAGCTTCAAGTTCCTACCTGTAAATAAAAATGTAAGAAGTAGGAACAGGAGTATGCTATCTGGCCCGTCCAGCCTTCTCCGCCATTCAATAAGATCATGGCTGATCTGGTCGTGGACTCAGATCCACCTGCCTGCCTTTTTCCCATAATCCTTAATTCCCCAACTATGCAAAAACCTATCTAACTGTGTCTTAAATATATTTAATGGGGTAGCCTCTACTGCTCCCCTGGGCAGAGAATTCCACAGATTCACTACTGTCTGGGAAAAGCAGTTTCTCCATCCCAAATCTGTTGCCTCAAATCTTTACGCTATGTCCCCTAGTTCTAATCTCACCTTCCAGTGGAAACAACCTTCCTGCCTCTATTTTATCTATCCCTTTCATAATTTTATGTTTCTGTAAGATCCCCTTTCATTCTTCTGAATTCCAGTGAGTCTAATCCCAGGCGACTCGATCTCTCCTCATGGGCTAACCCCCTCATCTCCGGAATCAACCTGGTAAACCTCCTCTGCACCACCTCCAAAGCCAATATATCTTTTCTCAAGTGAGGAGACCAGAACTGCACACAGTACTCCAGGTGCGGCCTCACCAGTACCCTGTACAATTGCAACATAACCTCCCTGGTCTTAAATTCAATCCCTCTAGCAATGGAGGCCAACATTCCATTTGTCTTCTTGATATCAGAACCAGGTTTATTATCACTGACATATGTCGTGAAATTTGTTGCTTTGTGGCAGCAGCACAGTGCAAGATGTAATAACATAAAAATTATTACAAATCACAAAAATAAATAAATGATGCCAAAGAGGAATCCAAGGTAATGTTCATAGACCATTCAGAAATCTGATGGTGACGGAGAAGAAGCTATTCCTGAAACATTAAGTGTTGCTTTTCAGGCTCCTGTACCTCCTCCCTAATGATAACCTGTTGCACCTGCAAACCAACCTTTTGCGATTCATGCACAAGCACCCCTAAATCCCTCTGCACAACTGCATGCTTCAGTCTTTCACCATTTAAATAATCTGAATAATATCACCAACAATTTGTCCTGGTTCAATCATGTAGATGTTCTGGCCAAGAAAAAGCACACCAGCACCTCTTATTTCCTCCGAAGGCTAAGGAAATTTGACGTGTCTCCAATGTCCCTCACCAATTTATATAGATGCACCTTAGAAACATCCAGATGCATCACATCTTGGTATGGTAACTGCTCTGCCTAAGACTGCAAGAAATTGCAGGGAGTTGTGAACACAGCCCAGTGTGTTGCGCAAACTAGCCTCTCCTCCATCTGCACCCCGCTGCTTTGGGAAAGCAGCCAGCATAGTCAAAGACCCCTCCTACCCCAATCATTCTGTCTTCTGCCTTCCATTGGGCAGAAAATACAAAAGCTTGAGAACACGAAACACAAGGTTCAAGGACAACTTATCTCCCACTGTTATAAGGCTCCTGAACAGACCTCTTATCTGATAAAGATGAACCCTTGATCTCAATCTAGTTCATCATTGACCCCGCACCTTACTCGTCTATCTACACTGCTCTTTAACTGTAACACTATATTCTGCATTCCGTTCCCGTTTTCCTTTTGTACAACAATGTACTTATGGATGGAATGATCTGTCTCGATGGCATGCAAACACCCTTCAGCCCAACTCGTCCATGCTAACCAAGGTGCCTTCCTAAGCTAGTCCCATTTGCCTACCTTTGGCCCATCTTTCTAAACTTCCCTATCCATGTACCCATCCAAATATCTTTAAAAAGTTGTAATTGTAACCTCCACCACTTCCTCTGGCAGCTCATTCCATATACCTACCAACCTCTGTGTAAAGAATGCCCCTTGGGTCCCCGTTAAATTGCTCCCATCTCACCTTAAACCTATATCCTCTAATTTTAAACAACCCAACCCCAGGAAAAAGACTGACCATTCACCTTACCTATGCCTCTCATGATTTTACTTATTTCAATAAATTCATCCATCAGCCTTCTGCACTCCAGGGAAAAATCCCAAGCCGATGCAGTCTCTCAAGCCCTCCAATCCCAGTCATTCGGGAGGGATGTGCTGTTACATAAGCTCATCGGGGAGGAATGTGCTATTGGGGCCATTAGGGCCCATTTCTGTGATGTAGGATTCTATGATTCTTTGATCAAACTTTCAATATCCTTCGTTGAGCAAGGTTTCCTAAGTGTACCTCATTTGCCTCTTACTGACTCTGAACTCTTGCTATTTTGCTTTTAAACCCCTTCCTGCAGCTGCTTCCAATCAACCATTCCCAAGTACTGTCACAGAGTCACAGAACAATGCAACCAGGATACAGGCCCTACAGCCCAACCAGTCCATGCTGACCACTGCACCTACCAAACTGGTCCCAATTTCATGCTTTGGGCTCACATTCCTCCAAGCCCTACCCCTCCATGTACCTATCCAAATGCTTCTTAAATGAGACTATTGTCCCTGCCTTAACCACTTCTTCTGGCAGACCATTCCATATACTCACCGTCCTCTGCATGAAAGCGTTGCCCCTCAGGGCTCTTCTAAATCTTTCCCCCCCTCACCCTAAACCTACGCCCCCTAGTTTTGGACTCCCCTACCCTGGGGCAAAGACTGTTACCATCCACCTTATTCATGCCTCATAACACAGTAGTGTCACGGCAGGCACGGTAGCGTAGCGGTTAGCATAACGCTTTACAGCGCCAGCGACCCGGATTCAAATCCGGCCACTGTCGGTAAGGAGTTTGTATGTTCTCCCTGTGTCTGAGTGGGTTTCCTCTGGGTGCTCCGGTTTCCTCCCACATTCCAAAGGCGTATGGGTTAGGAAGTTGTGGGCATGCTGTGTTGGCGCCGGAAGCATGGCGACACTTGCAGGCTGCCCCCAGAACACTACGCAAAAAGATGTATTTCACTGTGTGTTTCAATGTACATGTGACTAATAAAGATATCTTATTTTAGACACCTCTATGAGGCCACCCCTCGTTCTTCTAGGTTCCAAGGAATAAAGACCTAGCCTGGCCAACCTCTCTATAACTCAGGCCTTCTAGTCATGGCATCCTTGTAAATCTTCTCTGCATTCTTTCCAGTTTAACCATATCTTTCTTATAACAGGGTGACCAAAACTGTACACGGTACTCCAAGTGCAGCCTCACCAATGACTTATACAACTGCAATATAATATCCCAACTCCAATACTCAACCCCCTCACTGATGAATGCCAGCAGGCTAAATGCCTTTTTCACCACCCTGTCTATCTGTGACACTGCTTTCAACAAACTATGCACTTCTACTCCTAGGTCTCTCTGTTCCATTACACTCCCTAATGCCCTTCCATTTATAGTACATGCTTTACTAGAATATGCATATCCTGTAAAGTTTATTATGGAGTATAAGTGATCATATATTCTTGCTATCCATGACATAGGAGCAGAATAAGGCCATTTTGCCCACTGAGTCTGCTCCGCCATTCGATCATGGTTGATTTATTTTTCCCTCTCAACCCCATTCTCTTCCCTTCTCCCCATAACCTTTGATGCCCTTACTAATCAAGAACCAATCAATCTCTGCTTTAAATATACCCAATGACTTGGCTCCACAGCCATCTGTGGCAATGAATTCCACAGATTCACCACCCTCTGGCTAAAGAAATTCCTCCTCATATCAGTTCTAAAGGGACGTCCTTTTATTCTGTGGCTGTGCCCTCTGGTCCTAGACTCTCCCACTAATGGAAACATCCTCTCCACATCCACTCTATCCAGGCCTTTAAATATTCAGTAGGTTTCAATGAGGTCCCCCCCCTTATCCTTCTAAACTCAGGCAAGTAAAATTGTAGAGACATCAAACCCTCCTCATACAGTAACCCTTTGATCCCCAGGATCATTCTCATAAACCTCCTCTGGGCCCTTTCCAATGCTAGCACATCGTTAGGGGCAGGCACGGTAGTGTAGCGGTTAGCCTAACGCTTCACAGTACCAGTGACCCGGGTTCAATTCCGGCTACTGTCCATAAGGAATTTGTACGTTCTCCCCGTGTCTGTGTGGGTTTCCTCCGGGTGCTCCGGTTTCCTCCCGCATTCCAAAGACGTACAGGTTAAGAAGTTGTGGGCGTCCTATGTTGGCACTGGAAGCGTGGCGACACTTGCAGGCTGCCCCCAGAACACTACGCAAAAGATGCATTTCACTGTGTGTTTCAACGTACATGTGACTAATAAGGAAATCTTATCCTTCCTTAGATATGGGGCCCAAAACTGCTCACAATACTGCAAGTATGGTCTGACCAACGCCTTATAAAGCCTCAGCATTACATCCTTGCTTTTATATTCTTGTCTTCTCAAAATGAATGCTAACATTGCATTTGCCTTCCTTACTACCAACTCAACCTGCAAGTTAACCTTTAGGGAATCCTGCGCTAGGACTCCCAAGTCCCTTTGCATCTCCGATTTCTGAATTTTCTCCCTGTTTAGAAAATAGTCTACACCTTTATTCCTTCTACCAAAGTGCATGACCATACACATCTCGACGGGCCAGATGCTCCTATTTCTTATGTTTTTATGTAATAGGGTTGTATTAGTGGGAGATTTTAATTTCCCCGGCATTGACTGGGCCACCCAGAGTGTTTAGTGCCTGGACAGGGTGGAATTTTTGAAATATGTCACAGAGTCATAGAGTACTACAGCACAGAAACAGGCCTTCACCCATGTAGTCCATGCCGATCTGATGTTCTGCGTAGTCCCATCTACCTGCACCCAGACCATATCCCTCCAAACCCCTCCCATCCATGTACCTATCCAAACTTGTCTTATATGTTACTATTGAACCCGCATCTACCACTTCTGCTGGCAGCTCGTTCCACACTTGCACCACCCTCTGAGTGATATATTTCATCTTTCACCCTGACCATACACACCTCTACGCTGTAAGATCCCCTCTCATCCTTCTGAATTCCAGTGAGTATAGTCCCAGGGTGACTCAATCTCTCCTCAGGCTAACCCCCTCATCTCTGGAATCAACCTGGTGAACCTCCTCTGCACCACCTCCAAAGCCAGTTCATCTTTTCTCAAGTAAGGAGACCAGAACTGCATGCAGTACTCCAGGTGCAGCCTCACCAGTACCCTGTACAGTTGCAGCATAACCTCCCTGCTCTTAAATTCAATCCCTCTAGCAATGAAGGCCAACATTCCATTTGCCTTCTTGATAATCTGCTGCACTTACAAACCAACCTTTTGCGATTCATGCACAAGCACTCCCCCAAGTCCCTCTGCACAACAGCATGCTACAATCTTTCACCATTTAAATAATAATCTGATCTTCTATTTTTCCTTCCAAAGTGAATGACCTCGCATTTACCAACATTGTGCTCATCTGCCAGACCCTTGCCCACTCACTTAACCTATCTATATCTCTCTACTGAATCTCTGCATCCTCTGCACAATTTGCTTTTCCACTTAATTTAGTGTCATCAGCAAACTTAGATACGCTACACTCAGTCCCCTCTTCCAAATCATTAATGTATATCGTGAACAGTTGCAGACCCAGCACCGACCCCTGCAGCACCCCACTCACCACTGATTGCCAACCAGAGAAACACCCATTTATCCCAACTCTCTGCCTTGTATTGGTTAACCAATCCTCTATCCATGCTAATGCATTACCACCAACTCCATACATCCTTATCTTACGGATGTCTTTTGTGCAACACCTTATAGAATGCCTTCTGGAAATCGAAGTATACAACATCCACCCGTTCCCCTCTATCCACTCTGCTCACTATATCCTCAAAAAACTCCAGTAAGCTTGTCAAACAGGACTTGCTCTTCCTGAACCCATGCTGTGTCTGCCTGATGGAACCACTTCTATTCAGATGTCTTGCTATTTCTTCCTTAATGGTAGCTTCAAGCATTTTCCCAACTACAGACGTTAAGCTAACTGGCCTATAGTTACCTGCCTTTTGCCTACATCCTTTAAACAGTGGCGTGACATTCGCTGTCTTCCAATCTGCCAGAACCCACCCAGAGTCCAGAGAATTTTGGTAAATTATCACAAACGCCTCTACTCTAACTTCCACCATTTCTTTCAGTACCCTGGGATGCATCCCATCTGTTTCAGGGGACTTGTCTACCTTTAGGCCCACTAGGTTGCTCATCACTACTTCTTCAGAGACAGTGATTGTATCGAGGTCCTCACCTCCCATCGCATCCATGTTACATGTGTCCTCCACCATGAAGACCGACACAAAATAGTCCTTCAAGGCCTCAGCCATTTCCACATTACCCAATATTAATTTCCTCTTCTCATCTTCCAAGGGACCTACATTCACTTTAGCCACTCTTTTCCACTTTATATAGTTATGAAAACTTTTATTATGTTTTTATATTTTGTGCTAGTTTACTTTCATAATCTATCTTTCCTTGTTGCTTGCTTAGTCGTTCTTTGTTGTTTTTTAAAGTTTTCCCAATCTTCCAGTTTCCCACCACTCTTGGCGACTTTGTATGCATGAGCTTTCAGCTTGATGCCTTCTCTTATTTCCTTAAGTTATTCAAGGCTGGCTCTCCCCACCCTTACCGTTCTTGCTTTTAACTGGAACATACTTTGTTGAGCACTGTGAAAAATCTTTGATAGTCTTCCACTGTTCCTCAACTGTCCTACCATGTAGCCTGTGTTTCCAGTCTGCGCTAGACAACTCCTCCTTCATCCCGTGTAACCTTCCTTGTTTAAGGCATAATACACTAGTTTTAGATAAAACTAATGCACCATCTATTTTGTATGAGGAATTCAATCATGCTATTTTCACTCTTTCCAAGAGGATCCCTAACTACAAGATCATTAATTTTACCTATGTCATTGTACAGGACCAGATCTAAAGATAGATTTTCCCTTGTAGGTTCATTAACATGCTGTTCAAGAAAGCTATCATGGATGCATTCTATGAAGTCCTCAACATTGGTATTGGTTTATTATTGTCACTTGTACTGAGATACAGTGAAAAGCTTGTCTTACAAACCAATCATACAGGTCAATTCATTACACAGTGCAGTTACATTGAGTTAGTACCGAGTGCATTGATGTAATACAGGTAAAAACAATAGTACAGAGTAAAGTGTCACAGCTACAGAGAAAGTGCAGTTCAATAAGGTGCAAGGTCACAACAAGGTAGATTGTGTGGTCATAGTCCATTTCATTGTATAAAGGAACCATTCAATAGTCTTATCACAGTGGGGTAGAAGCTGTCCTCAGGTGGTCTGTGTCCTCAGGCTCCTGTGTCTTCTACCCAATGGAAGAGGAGAGAAGTGAGAATGTCCCGTGTGGGTGGGGTCTTTGATTATGCTGGCTGCTACACCAAGACAACGAGAGGTAAAGACAGAGTCCAAGGAGGGGAGGCTGGTGTTCATGATGCGATGGGTTGTGTCCACAACTCTCTGCAGTTTCTTGCGGTCCTGAGCAGAGCTGTTGCCGTACCAAGCCATGATACATCCAGATAGGATGCTTTCTATGGTGCATCAGTAAAAGTTGGTGAGAGTCAAAGGGGACAAACCAAATTTCTTTATCCTGGTGAGGCTAAGAAGACCTTAAAGGCGCTGGTGAGCTTTCTTGGCCATGGCATCTACGTGACTTGACCAAGACAGGCTGTTGGTGATGTTCATTCCCAGGAACTTGAAGCTGCCATTCCTCTTGACCTCAGCACCATTGATGTAGACAGGTGCATGTACACCGCCCCCTTTCCTGAAGTCAATGACCAGTTCTTTTGTTTTGTTGACATTGAGGGAAAGGTTTTTGTCATGACACCATTCCACTAAGCTCTCTATCTCCTTCCTGTACTCCAACTCATCGTTGTTTGAGATACGGCCTACAACGGTGGTATGATCTGCAAACTTGTAGATGGAGTAGGAGCAGAATCTGGCCATGCAGTCATGAGTGTATAGGGAGTAGAGTAGAGGACTGAGGATGCAGCCTTGTGGGGCACCAGTGTTGAGAATAATCGTGCCAGAGGTATTGCTGCCTATCCTCACTGATTGCGGTCTGTTTGTTAGAAAGTCAAGGATCCAGTTACAGAGGGAGGAGTTGAGTCCTAGGTCTCGGAGTTTGGTGACAAGCCTGCTTGGAATTATTGCATTGAAGGCAGAGCTGTAGTCAATAAACAATAGTCTAACGTATGTGTCTTTACTGTCCAGATGCTCCAGAGCTGAGTGTAGGGCCAGGGAGATGGCATCCGCTGTAGACCTGTTTCACCAATAGGCAAATTGCAATGGGTCCAGGTTGTCTGGGAGGCTGGAGTTGATACGTGCCATGACCAACTTCTCAAAGCACTTCATGATGGTGGATGTCAGAGCCACTGGTCGGTAGTCATTGAGGCTTGTTACCTTGCTTTTCTTTGGTACTGGGATGATAGTGGTCTTCTTAAAACAGGAGGGAACCTGAGATTGAAGCAGGGAGAGGTTGAATATCTCTGCCAGCTGATCAGCACAAGATCTGAGCATGCGGCCGGGGACACCTGAGCCAGATGCTTTCCTCGTGTTCACTCTCCGGAAGACTGATCTTACATCCTCCACTGTGATCACAGGTTCAGCTGCATTGGAGGCTGTCAGGGTGGATGGTGACAATCCACTTCCCTTCTGTTCAAAACGTGCATAGAATGCGTTAAGTCCATCAGGAAGGGATGTGCTGTTGTTAGCTATGCAGCCCAACTTCATCTTGTAGCCTGTTATGGCACGTAAGCCCTGCCATAGCTGACAGCTGGTCAGAGACTCTATTTTGAGTTGGTATTGCCTCTTGGCATCCCTGATAGCTTTCTGAAGGTCATACCTCGATTTCATGTACAGATCAGGATCACCAGATTTGTGTGCAGCAGTCCTCTCCTTCAGTAGGGGGTGGATCTCCCAGTTCATCCATGGTTTCCTGTTTGGGAACACCCATATTGTCTTCTTTGGTACACAGCCCTTCACACACTTGCTGATAAAGTCTGTGTTGGTAGTGGCATTCTCATCAAAGCTGGCAGCTGAGTGTTTGAACGTGGACCAGACCACTGTCTCAAAGCAATCACGTAGGAGCTCATCTGCTTCCTCAGACTAGCGCTGCACGAATCTACATACCGGATCTTCCCGTTTCAGTTTCTGTTTGTATGCAGGGAGAAGGAGCACAGCCTGGTGGTCTGATTTCCCAAAGTGAGGACAAGGGGTGGCTCAGAAGGCATCTTTATTGGTTGTATAGCAGTGGTCAAGGGTGTTGGCGCCTCTGGTGGAGCAGGAGATGTGCTGATAGTAACACACTCGAGGTTGGCCTGATTGAAATCCCCTGCGATGATGAAGAGGGCCGCAGGGTATCCTGTTTCAAGGTTGTTGATCACGGAGCATAAATCATTGAGTGCAGGCTTCATGTCCTTCTGTGGTGGGATGTAGACTGCCAGCAGGATAGCTGAAGCGAACTCCCTTGGCAGATAGAATGGTTGACACTTCACCGTTAGATATTCCAGGCTGGGTGAGCAGGACTGCCTCGACCAACTTGATTCGCCCAATCCACGTGGAAGTTGCCCATGACAACTGCCGTTCCATTCTCACGTGCATCAAATATTTCTTGGTTTATTGCCTGTGCCACTTTTATTATTTGGTGGCCTATAGACAACTCCCACCAGTAATTGTTTTTCCCTTTACTGTTCCTAATCTCTACCCAGATTGACTCGACATTCTGTTCCTTAGATCTTATATTGTCTTTCACTATTGCCTTGATCTCATCCTTACTTAAGAGCACTACCCCATTTCCCTTACCTTCCTGCCTATTCATAGAACCATACAGCACAAAACAGGCCCTTCGGGCCACCATGTTGTGCCATCCATCAAACCACCCTCACACTATCTAACCCTTTCCTCCCGCGTATCCCTCTATCTCACATTCCTCCATGTGCCTATTCAACAAACACTTGAACCTGTCCAATGTATCTGCCTCCACCACCACCCCAGGCAGTGCATTCCATCCACCAACCACACTCTGGGTGAAAAACCTCCCCCTGACATGTCCCCTGAACCTCCTACCCATAACCTTAAAGCCATGCCCTCTCGTCTTGAGCATTGGTGCCTTGGAAAGGAGGCGCTGGCTGTCTACTCTATCTATTCCTCTCAATATTTTATATACCTCTATCATGTCTCCTCCCATCCTCCTCCTTTCCAGTGAATAAAGCCCTAGCACCTTAAGCCTGTGCTCATATTCCATACTCTCTAATCCAGGCAGCATCCTGGTAAATCTCCTCTGCACCCTCTTCAACACCTCCACATCCTTCCTATAATGCGGCGACCAAAACTGAACACGGTACTCTAAGTGTGGTCTAACTAGAGTTTTGTAAAGCTGCATCATCACTTCGTGGCTCTTAAACTCAATCCCACGATTTATGAAAGCTGACATCCCATAGGCCTTCTTAACTGCTCTATCCACCTATGAGGCAACTTTCAGTGAACTGTGAATTTGAACCGCTATATCCCTCTGCTCCTCTACACTGCCAAGTACCTTGCCATTTACCTTGTACTCTGCCCTGGAGTTTGTCCTTCCAAAGTATAGCACCTCACACTTCTCCGGATTGAACTCCATCTGCCACTTGCCAGCCCAGCTCTGCATCCTATCAATATCCCTCTGTAAATTCCAACAGCCCTCCACACTATCCACAACACCGCTGATCTTAGTGTCGTCCGCAAACTTACTAACCCAGCCTTCCATCCCCTCATCTAAGTTGTCTATAAATATCACAAGAAGTAGAGGTCCCAGAACCGATCCCTGCGGGACACCACTAGTCACTGCCCTCCAATCTGAGGGCACTGCCTCCACCACAACCCTCTGTCTTCTACAGGCAAGCCAATTCCTAATCCACACAGCCAAGCTTCCCTGGATCCCTTGGCCTCTGACCTTCTGAAGAAGCCTACCATGAGGAACCTTATCAAACACCTTACTAAAATCCATATAGACCACATCCACTGCACAACCCTCATCAATCTTCCTCGTCACCTCCTCAAAGAACTCTATCAGGCTTGTGAGGCAAGATCTTCCCTTCACAAAGCCGTGCTGGCTGTCCCTAATCAGTCCATGATTTTCCAGGTGTTCATAGATCCTATCCCTTAGAATCCTTTCTAACAGCTTACCCACCACAGATGTAAGGCTCACCAGTCTGTAATTCCCTGGACTATCCCTACTACCTTTTTTGAACAAAGGGACAACATTCACCACCCTCCAATCCTCTGGCACCATCCCTGTGGACAACGAGGACTCAAAGATCCTTACCAGCGGTTCAACAATCTCCTCCCTCGCCTCTCGAAGCAGGCTGGGGAAAATCCCGTCAGGACCCAGAGATTTATCTGTCTTGGTATTATTTAACAACCTCAACACATACTCTCTCTTGATACCTACAATCTCGAGAACATTACCCTTACCAGCATTCCCTTCCATATCATCAAGACCCCTCTCCTCGGTGAATACCAAAGAGAAGTATTCATTGAGAACTTCTCCCACTTCTGCCACCTCCAGGCACATTCTCCCACCTTTGTCTTTAATCGGACCTACCTTTACCCCAGCCATCCTCCTACCCTTCACGTACATGAAAAAAGCCTTGGGATTTTCCTTAACCCTACTAGCCAACGCCTTTTCATGTCCCCTTCTAGCTCTCCTCAGCCCTTTCTTAAGTTCCTTACTCGCTACTCTATATTCCTCACGGGCCCTGTCTGAACCTTGCTGCTTATACCTTATGTATGCTACCACCTTCTCCCTAACTAGTCGTTCTACCTCTCTCGTCACCCATGGTTCCTTCACCCTGCCATTCCTTCTCTGCCTCACTGGGACATATTTCTCCCTAACATACTGCATGAGATCCCTGAACATCGACCACATCTCCATGGTACATTTTCCTTCAAAAAGGACATCCCACTTTACACTCCCAAGTTCTCTCCTTATAGCCTCATAGTTCACCCTTCCCCAATTAAATATCTTCTTGTCCTCTCTGCACCTGTCCCTGTCCATGACAATTTTAAAGGTTATGGAGCAATGGTCACTGTCCCCCAAATGCTCACCCACCAATAGATCCTTCACCTGTCCCAGTTCATTTCCTAAAACTAGATCTAGCATGGCATTCCCTCTAGTCGGCCTGTCGACATACTGCGTCAGGAATCCCTCCTGGACACATTTAACAAATTCCGTCCCATCTAAACCTTTGGCACGAAGCAGGTTCCAGTCTATATTTGGGAAGTTGAAGTCTCCCATTATAACAACCCTGTTATTTTAGCTTCTCTCTAAACACGGCCTGCCAATCTGCTCCTCTATATCTCTACTGCTACCAGGGGGCCTATAGAATACTCCTAGTAGAGTAACTGCTCCTTTCTTGTTCCTTACTTCCACCCATACGGACTCTAGAGATGATCCTTCTACAACATCCATCCTTTCCACAGCCGTAACAGTGTCCCTGACCAGCATCGCCACCCCCCCTCCTCTTCTCCCCCCTTCCCTATCCCTCTTAAAACACCAAAAACCAGGAATATTCAATATCCACTCCTGCCCTGACGTCAGCCACATCTCAGTAATAGCCACAATATCATAGTCCCCCATACTTATCCAAGCCCTCAGTTCATCTCCCTTATTCCTGACATTTCTTTCATTTAAGTAAACACACTTCAGTCCATCTACCTTACTACTTTTATAGCCTGTATTCTGCTTCTCCTTCCCCAAAGCCTCTCTACCTGTTTGATCTAACTTTTCCCCATCCCTTTCTTCCTCTGACCTACTCCTCCAGTTCTCTTCCCCCTCACAAACTAGTTTAAACCCTCCTGAACCACCCTAGCAAACTTAGCTGCAAGGATATTGGCCCCCTTCTGGTTCGGGTGTAACCCATCCTCTCTCTACAGGTCCCACCTTCCCAAGAAGAGATCCCAATGATCCAGAAATCTAAAACCCTCCCTCCAGCACCAACTTCTCAGCCACGCATTTATCTGCCACTTCCTCCTGTTCCTGCCTTCACTATCGCATGGCACCAGCAGCAATCCCGAGATTGCTACCCTTGAGATCCTGTTCCTCAGTCTTCTGCCTAGCTCCCTGAACTCGCTCTTCAGGACCTCATCCCCCTTCCTACCTATGTCGTTGGTGCCAACATGGACCACAACTTCTGGCTGCTCTCCCTCCCGCTCAAGAATCCTGTGGACCCGATCAGTGACATCCCGGACCCTGGCACCTGGGAGGCAACATACCATCCGGGATTCATGCTCACTGCCACAGAACCTCCTATCTGTTTCCCTGACTATCGAGTCTCCTATCACTACCACATGTCTCTTTCCCACCCTTCCTTTCTGAGCAGCAGTACCAGTCCCAGTGCCAGAGGCCTGGTCACTGCAGCTAGGCCCCTGCAGGTCATCCCCCTCAACAGCCTCCAAGGCGGAACACCTGTTACTGAGGAGAACAGCCTCCGGGGTTCCCTGCTCTGTCTGCCTGCCTGACTTCTTCTTCCTCTTCCCTCCCCTGACAGTCACCATTCTATGTGCATCCTGAACCTCAGATGTACCTGCTCTAAGGGGGGTGACTGCCTCCTGATGGACCGTGTCTACATAACTCTCTCATCCTTATGCTGCGCAGTGTTTGTAGCTGCGACTCCAGCTCATCAACTCTGAGCCAAAGTTCCTCCAGCCTCAAGCACTTACTGCAGATGTGGCCATCATGGACCGCAGCAAGGTCCATGAGTTCCCACATCAAACAGCTGCAGCATATGACCATGTCCTCCATGTGACGACCTTGTTTTTTACCGCCTAGTTAATCCCACCTACAAATCTATAATAGACAACAGGTGAACCTTAACTTTACCTACTTACCAACTACTTATCCTCCTTGCCCCTTCATGCCGAAGCCCCTTGAGCCAAAGCCCGACCACTCTGCTGCCTCTCACTCAGCTGCCTGCTCCGACGCTGCCCGCTCGATAGGCTGTTTGCTGTGCAGTCCAGCTCCCACTCAACTAGTTGGAAAAAACTTTTAAAACACTTACTAAAGAAAGTTATAAAAATCTAACCCTTACACTTAAAACCCTAACAAAAACTAACCTTTACACTTGAAACCCTAAATAAAAGTGACAAACAGAAAAAATTTAGCTGCTCCGAAGTCCTCCGAACCGAAGCCCTCGAGTCCTCCGAAGAATTTTTCTCTCTGCTTTTTTAAGCTGCCTGTGCCGCGCCTGTGCAGTCCAGCCCCCACTTGACTAGTTAGAAAAAACTTTTAAAACACTTACTAAAGAAAGTTATAAAAATCTAACCCTTACACTTAAAACCCTAACAAAAACTAACCCTTACACTTAAAACCCTAATAAAAGTGATAAACAGAAAAAACTTAGCTGCTCCGAAGTCCTCCGAACCGAAGCCCTCGAGTCCTCCGAAGATTTTTTTCTCTCTCCTCTTTTAAGCTGCCCGCCCCACGCCTGCGCAGTCCAGCCCCCACTCGACTAGTTAGAAAAAACTTTTAAAACACTTACTAAAGAAAGTTACTATCCTCCTGTATTACCTGATATCCTTGGATATTTAATTCCCACTCATCTCCGCCCTGCAACCACGTTTCTGTAATGGCCACTAAATTATACCCCTTTGTACTGATTTGTGCCACAAGTTCACTAACCTTGTTTCGAATACTATGGGCATTCTTAACTATGAGCAATTTCCCTACATCTGCTCCTCAAGTTCCCACTGACTACTGGGGGGTCTACAACACAGTCCCACTAGTCCCTCCCTTCTTGTTTCTAAGTTCTATCCATATGGTCTCACTGGATAATCCCCCAAGAATACCATCTCTAAGCACTGCTGTTACATCCTTCCTTATTAAAAAGGCAACATCCCCTCCTCACTTACCTGTACCTGTAACATCTGTAACCTGGAACAGTGAGCTGCCAGTCCTGCCCTTCTCAGCCATGGTGATAACATCCCAGTCCCCAGAGCCAATCCACAATCCAGAGTTCGTCCACCTTACCTGTTAAAGCTTGTGCACTGAAATAAATGCAGTTTAACTGAGTATTCTTTTCCCTCCCTATCTTAATTACTAAATTTGCTTTCCCATGACTTGCTCCTGCTCAGAGTCCCAACCCCTTGCCAATCTAGTTTCAAACCTCTCGTGTAGCACCAACAAATATCCCTGCAAGGATATTGGTCCCTCTCCGGTTCAAGTGCAACCTGTTTTACACAAGTGGAATCTTCCTGCCCACAGTTTAGGGCCATATCTCAAGGACCATGTCTACCTCGAAATCTACCGAAGTATGGTCACTGTTCCCAAAGGGTTCCTCCAGACACCAATCACATGCCTATTGTCATTCCCTCTGATAAGGTCAAGTACAGCCCCTTTCCTTCTGGGTCTCTCTACATAATGCTTCAGAAAACCCTCTTGAATGCATTTTATGAATTCTTCTGGATCTAAGGTTCTGTGTTCTAAGCCCTTTGCACTAAAGCAATCCCATACAGTATTGGAAAAGTTAAAAACATCTGCTGCAGCACAAATAAACATATGAATTTGGAGCAGGAGTAGGCAACACTGTCCCTCGAGCCTGTGCTGCCATTTAATAAGATCACAGGTGATCTGAATGTCTCCTCAACTCAACGTTCCCATCAACTTGCGGTCAGCTTCACCCCATGTATTAATCTGCTTCTGCCTTAGAACTATTCACAGACTCAGTTTAGGGGCAATGAGAGAAGGACAATAGATGCAGATACTGCCAATGGTGTTTATATCTGTAACTGGATTGCAGAAGAGAACTGGTACTGGTGTGATAGGATGATCTTCTCTGCTGAAAGACTCAGTTATTTCCAAAACATGGATAATCTTATTCAATGGCAGCAAATGACTTGAGGAGCTAAATTATCCTCTGCTGCTTCTGTCTTCCTCTGATACAAGAGCTAGGAGTTGACTGTGGACTTGAGGAAGGGGAAGTCAGGAGAACACACACCAGTCTTCATTGAGCAGTCAGCAGTGGAAGGGATGAGCAGCTTCAAGTTCCTGAGTGTCAACATCTCAGAGGATCGATCTTGGGCCCAACACATTGATGCAATCATGAAGAAGGCACGCCAGCGGCTCTACTTCATTAGGAGTTTGAGGAGATTTGGTCCATCACCAAAGACTTGCAAATCTCTACAGACGTAAGGTGGAGAGCATTCTGACCAGTTGCATCACTGCCTGGTATGGTGGCTTCAATGTGCAGGATCAAAAGAGGCTGCAGAGGGTTGTAGACTCAGCCAGCACCATCATGGGCACAGCCCTCCCCGTCATCGAGGACATCTTCAAGAGGCAGTACCTTAAGAAGGCAGCATCCATCATTAAGGACCTTCACCACCTGGGACATGCCCTCTTCACTTTACTACCATCAGGGAGGAGGTACAGGAGCCTGAAGACCTACACTCAACTTTTCAGGAACAGCGTCTTCCCTTCTGACATCAGATTTCTGAACGGTCCATGAACCCATGAACACTACCTCATTATTCCCTTTTTGCACTAATTCATTTTTGTAACATAGTCATTTCTTGCACTGTACTGCTGCCACAAAACAACAAATTTCACAACATATGTCGGTGATAATAAACCTGATTCTGAATTCTGATTCTATATCTGTTCGATGTGCAATGCCCTTATCCTTCCAACAGATGGTGATACTGCCTCAGCCTGCTGTAGTATTCAGTGTTGGTCCCATGAGGTTTTGAGGCCGTGCATTGGGAGGACACAGAGTGGCAGAAGGAGTAGTTCCCCTCACAAACTACCAACCCACCTGCTGTCCCATTAGTACCATTTGCCCTATCAATGCAGGTCTGTGGTTCTCATATTGGCCTCATTAACCACATCAGAACCAGAGCGGAAGTAAGTCTTCCTTGATGTCAAGAGACTGGCCAAGAAGGTGTGGAGACTAACTGATTGGCCTAAAACAAGTGCATCCAAACCATGGCCTAAGGAGACCATTGGTTTGGTATGCCGACAGCCTTGTGCAGGATAGAATAAGCCCCTCTATCTGCATTCTCTTGCATTGTGGAGATTTAAGTGTAGTGAGCTCAGGAGAGGGCCAAGCCTAGTTGGAGTGAGTAAATAAGGGGCCCCTATACCCTTAGTTTAATCTGAACCTGTCCAGGTGGGGTAAAACTGGTCAAGGCTCTCAATGTCCTTTTTATTGTACCTACAAATAGTATCCTCCCTATACGCTTACAAAACATGGACCATTTCAAAGCACTGGAGGGATGTCACCAATACTGTCCACACAAAATCATCCAAATCCACTGGCAAGATAAGCAAACCAGCTCTCCAGGCTAACACCACTTGTATTGATTAATTATATTCAGCCAGCTCTGATGGACAAGTCACATGGTATCATAAAGGGGAGGCACGGCAGTGTAACAGTTAGCGTAACGCTGTTACAGCGCCAGCGACCCAGGTTCAATACCGGCCACTATAAGGAGTTTGTACGTTCTCCCTGTGTCTGCGTGGGTTTCCTCCAGGTGCTCCAGTTTCCTACTGTATTCCAAAGACGTACAGGTTAGGAAGTTGTGGGCATGTTATGTTGGCGGCAGAAGCGTGGCGACACTTTCCGGCTGCCCCCAGAACACTATGCAAAAGATGTATTTCACTCTGTTTCGATGTACATGTGACTAATAAAAATATCTTATACCTTAAAGTCAAACAACATGGAAACAGACCACTCGGCCCACCAAGTCCACGTAGATTGGGAGGCACCAATCCTTATTAACAATATCTCCCAGCACTTAGCCCATCACCTTCTGTACATAGGCGATTCAAGTGCTTGTCTAGACACCTCTTAACTGCTGTCAGTGACTCTGCTTCTACCACTCTCTCCAGCAGTGTGTTCCAGGTTTCCTGGGTGGAAAAGGTGCCCTTCCATTCCTCTCTGAATTCCTTCTGCCTTACCCTAAATCTACGCCCTCTAGTTTTATAGAATTCAAAAAGCACACAAACACCTCTATTTCCTTAGAAGCCTCAGAGGGTCCCCAATGACCCTCACCAATTTTTACAGATGCACTACAGAAAGCATCCTGTCTGGATGCATCACATCTTGGTATGGCAACTACTTTACCCAAGATCACAAGAAACTGCAGAGTTGTGAATGCAGCCATTCTATTACAAGAATGCCAGGGCATTTTTGAGATAAAGAAGAAGGCAGAACATAGAGCACTACAGCACAATACAGGCCCTTTGGCCCACAATGTTGTGCTGACTTTTAAACCTCGCCTAAGACTATCTAACACCTTCCTTCCACATATCCCTCTATTTTAAATTCCTCCATATGCCTATCTAGTAATCTCTTGAATTCGACCAATGTACCTGCCTCCACCACCGCCCCAGGCAGCGCATTCCATGCCCCAACCACTCTCTGGGTAAAAAACCTTCCTCTGATATCTCCATTGATCTTCCCACCAATTATTTTAAGCCATGCTCTCTTGTATTGAGCATTGGTGCCCTGGGAAAGAGGCACTGGCTGTCTATCTATTCTTCTTAATATTTTGTACAACTCTATCATGTCTCCTCTCATCCTCCTTCTCTCCAAAGAGTAAAGACCTGGCTCCCTTAGTCTCTCCTCATAATGCATATTCTCTAAACCAGGCAGCATCCTGGTAAATCTCCTCTGCACCCTTTCCAATGCTTCCACATCCTTCCTATAATGAGGTGACCAGAACTGGACACAGTACTCTAGGTGTGGTCTAATCAGGGTTTTATAGATCTGCATCATTACCTCGCAGCTCTTGAACTCAATCCCTCGATTTATGAAAGCTAACACCCCATAAGCTTTCTTAACTACCCTATCCACCTGTGAGGCAACTTTCAGTAATCTGTGGATATGAACCCCCAGATCCCTCTGCTCCTCCACATGACCCAGAATCCTGCCATTAACTTTGTACTCTGCCTTGGAGTTTGTCCTTCCAAAGTGTACCACCTCACACTTCTCCAGATTGAACTCCATCTGCCACTTCTCAGCCCAGCTCTGCATCCTATCAATATCCCTCTGCAATTTTCGACAATCCTCTAGACTATCCACAATACCACCAACCTTTGTGTCATCTGCAAACTTGCCAACCCACCCTTCTACCCCCTCAACCAAGTCATTAATAAAAATCACGAAAAGCAGAGGTCCCAGAACTGATCCTTGTGGGACACTGCCAGTCACAGCCCTCCAATCTGAATGCACTCCCTCCACCACAACCCTCTGCTTTCTGCAGGCAAGCCAATTCTGAATCGACACGGCCAAGCTTTCCTGGATCCCATGCCCTCTGACCTTCTGAAGAAGCCTTCAATGCAGAACCTTGTCAAATGCCTTACTAAAATCCATGTAGACCACATCTACTGCACTACCCTCATCAATCTGCCTGATCACCTCCTCAAAGAATCCAATCAGGCTTGTGAGACATGATCTGCCCTTCATAAAGCCATGCTGGCTGTCCCTGTTCAGACCATGATTCTCTAAATGCCCATAGATCCTATCTCTAAGAATCCTTTCCAACAGCTTTCCCACCACAGACGTAAGGCTCACCGGTCTGTAATTCCTGGACTATCCCTACTACCTTTTTTGAATAAGGGGACAACATTTGCCACCCTCCAATCCTCCGGTACCATTCCTGTGTATAACAAGGACTCAGAGATCCTAGCCAAAGGCTCAGCAATCTCCTCCCTTGCCTTGAGCAGCAGCCTGGGGAATATTCCATCAAGCCCCATGAACTTACTGGATCTGTCCTAATATTTTCTAACAGCTCCAACACATCCTCTCTCTTGATAGCAACATGCTCTAGAACATTAACCTTACCAACACTGTCCTCAGAGTCATGAAGGCCCCTCTCTTTAGTAAATATTGAAGAGAAGTATTCATTGAGAACCTCACCCACTTCCACAGCTTCCAGGCACATCTTCCCACCTTTGTCTTTAATCGGTCCTACTTTTACTCCCGTCATCCTTCTGTTCTTCACATAAGTGAAAAATGCCTTGAGATTTTCCTCATGTCCTCTTCTTGCTCTCCTCAGCCCCTTCTTAAGTTCCTTCCTTGCTATGCTATAGTCCTCAAGAGACCTATCTGATCCTTGCTGCCTAAACCTTATGTATGCTGCCTTGTTCTTCCTAACTAGATGTTCCACCTCTCTCGTCAACCGTGGTTCCTTCACCCTGCCATTCTTTTCCTACCTCACCGGGACAAATTGATCCCTAACATCCTGCAAGAGATCCGTGCACAACAATCACATCTCCATAGTACATTTCCCTTCAAAAATTTCATCCCAATTCACACTTGCAAGTTCTAGACTTATAGCCTCATAATTTGTCCTTCCCCAATTAAATATTTTCCTGTCCTCTTTGCTCCTATCCTTGTCCATGACAATGCTAAAGTTTAGGGAACGGTGGTCACTGTCCCCTAAATGCTCACCCACTCAAAGATCTGTCACCTGACCCAGTTCATTACTTAATACTAGATCTAATATGGCATTCCCTCTAGTTGGCCTGTCAACATACTGTGACAGGAATCCGTCCTGGACACATTTAAAAAACTCTGCCCCGTCTAAACCTTGTGGCTATCTAAGAGTCTCTTAAATGTCCCGAATGTATCTGCCTTCACAACCTCTGTCAGCAGTGTGTTCCATGCACCCATGACTTATACCTTAAAATTATGCCCTTTTGTGTTAGCCATTTTCACCCTGGGAAAAGGTTTCTGACTGTCCGCTTGATCTATGCCTCTTATCATCTTGTACAACTCTATCAAGTCACCTCTAATCCTCCTTCTTTCCAAAGAGAAAAACCCTATCTCACACATGCTATCCTAATAAGACATGCTCTCCAATTCAGGTAGCATCCTGGTAAATCTCCTCTGCACCCTCTCTAAAGCTTCCACATCCTTCCTATAATGAGGTGACCAGAAATGAACACAATACTCCCAAGTGTGGTCTAACCAGAGTTCTATAGAGCTGCAACATTACCTCGTGGCTCTTGAGCTCAATACCTGAACTAATGAAGGCCAACACACCATACACCTTCTTAACAACCCTATCGACCTGTGCGGCAACATTGAGGGATCTATGGACGTGGACTCCAAGATCTCTCTGTTCCTCCACACTGCTCAGAGTCCTGCCATTAACCTTGTATTCTGCCTTCAAATTCGATCTTCCAAAGTGTATCACTTCACACTCCATCTGCCACTTCTCAGCCCAGGTCTGCATCCTATCAATGTCCTGTTGTAATCTACAGCAACCTTCTACACTATCCACAACGCCACCAACCTTCGTGTCATTAGCAAACTTACTAACCCACCCTTCCACATCCTTATTTATAAAAATCACAAAGAGCAGGGGTCCCAGAACAGATCACTGTGGAACATCATTGGTTACTGACCTCTGGGCACCACCCTCTGTCTTCTATGGGCAGGCCAATTCCGAATCTACACAGCCAAGTTTCCATGGATCCCATGCCCCCTGACATTCTGAATGAACCTTCCATGAGGAACCTTATCAAATGCCTCACTAAATTCTATGTACACCACACCCACTGCTCTACCTTCATCAATGTGCTTTGTCACATCCTCAAAGAATTCAATCAGGCTCGTGAAGTACGACCTGCCCCTCACAAAGCCATGCTGACTGTCCCTCATCAGTCTATTCTCTAAATGCCCATAAAGCCTGTCTCTAAGAATCTTCTCCAGTAATTTGCCCATCACTTAAGTAAGACTCAGTGGTCTGTAATCGCCATGGTTATCCCTACTCCCTTTCTTGAACAAAGGAACATTTGCCACTCTCCAATCACCTGGCACTGCTCCTGTCGCCAGTGAGGATGCAAAGATCATTGCCAAGGATGTAGCAATCTAGAAACATAGAAAAACTGTTTCTAGATTGCTGAGAATTTCTAGATTGCTCTTCCCTCGCTTCCCGTAATAACCTTGGATATATCCCGTACTGCCCTGGTGACTTATCTATCTGAATGTTTTCCAATAGTTCCAGCACTTCTTCCTTCCTCATGTCAACATGCCCTAGCATATCAGCCTGTTGTACGCCATCCTCACAAACATCAAGTTCTCTCTCTGGTCAATACCGAAGCAAGGTATTCATTAAGGACCTCCCCTACCTCTTCCAGCTCCAGGCACATGTTTCTTATTTTATCCCTGATTGGTCCTACCCTCATTCCAGTCATCCTCCTATTCTTGTAGAATGCCTTCATCCTACTTGCCAAGACCTTCTCATGCCCCCTTCTAGCTCTCCTAAGTCCATTCTTAAGCTCCCTCCTGGCTACCTTGTAACTCTCCAGAGCCCTGTCTGATCCATGCTTTCTAAACCTTAGGTAACCTTCTTTCTTCCTCTTGACAAGATATCCTACATCTCTTGTCAACCACGGTTCTTTCACTTTACCATCCTTACCCTGCCTCAATGGGACAAACCTATCCAGAACCCCATGCAAGTACTCCCTAAAGAACCTCCACATTTCCGCTGTGCACTTCCCCAAGAACATCTGTTCCCAATTTACACTCCCAAGTTCCTACCTAATAGCATCATAATTCCCCCTCCCCCAGTTAAATACTTTCCCATATCGTCTGCTCCTATCCCTCCCCAAGGCTATGGTAGAAGTCAAGGAGTTATGGTCACTATCTCCAAAATGCTCTCCCACCAAGGGATCTGAAACCTGATGAGGCTCATTGCTCAGTACCAGGTCCAGAATGGCCTCTCCTCTGGTCGCCCTGTCCACATAATGTGTCAGGAATCCTTCCTGGACACACCTAACAAACTCTGCCCCATCTATCCCCTTTACACTAAGGAGGTGCCAATCAATATTAGGGAAATTGAAATCACCCATGTCAACAAACCTGTTATTTTTGAACCTCTCCAAAATCTGCCTTCCAATCTGCTCCTCATTTTCTCTGCTGCTACTGGGGGGGGTCTGTAGAATACGCCCAGTAGAGTGATCGCTCCCTTCCTGTTTCTGACTTCCACCCACACTGAATCAGTAGACGATCACTCCAGGACGTCCACCCTTTCTACAGCTGCGACACTGTCCCTGATCAGCAAAGCCACTCCCCACCTCTTTTACATCCGTCCCTGTCCCTTTTGAAACACCTAAACCCCGGAATATCCAGCAGCCATTCCTGCCCTTGTGACAACCAAGTCTCAGTAATGGCCACCCCGTTGTAGTTCCATGTACTTATCCATGCTCTAAGTTCATCACCCTTGTTCCTGATACTTCTCGCATTAAAGCAGACACACTTCACCCCATCCAACTGACTGCAATTTTGCCCTTTCAACTGCCTATCCTTCTTCACAGTCTTTCTACACTCTGCATCTACTTGTACACTAAATGCTCCAACCTCTGACCTATCACTCTGGTCCCATCCCCCTGCCAAACTAGTTTAAACCCTCCCCAATAGTTCTAGCAAACCTGCCCGCAAGAATATTGGTCCTCCTCCAGTTCAGGTGTAACCCGTCCCTTTTGTACAGGTCGTAGAAGACAAAGGGTGGTGTTTGAACGGACTTATTCGGGCTGGAAGCCTGTGAGTAGTTGTGTACCACAGTACTGGGACCCTGGTCTTGCATACCGATCATACAGGTCAATTCATTACACAGTGCAGTTACCTTGAGTTAGTACAGAATGCATTGATGTAGTACAGGTAAAAACAATAACAGTACAGAGTAAAGTGTCACAGCTACAGAGAAATTGCAGTGCAATAAGGTGCAAGGTCACAACAAGGCAGATCGTGAGGTCATAGTCCATTTCATTGTACAAGGGAGCCGTTCAATAGTCTTATCACAGTGGGGCCGTCCTTAAGTCTGGTGGTACGTGCCCTCAGGCTCCTGTATCTTTTCCCTGATGGAAGAGGAGAGAAGAGAGATTGTCCTGGGTGGGTAGGGGTCTTTGATTTTGCTGGCTGCTTCACCAAGAGGTAAAGACAGAGTCCAAGGAAGGGAAGCTAGTGTCCGTGATGTGCTGGGCTGTGTCCACAACTCTCTGCAGTTTCTTACGGTCCTGGGCAGAGCAGTTGCCGTACCAAGCCGTGATACATCAAGATAGGATGCTTTCTATGGTGCATCGGTAAAAGTTGGTGAGAGTCAAAGGGGACAAACCAAATGTCTTTAGCCTCCTGAGGAACTGGTGAGCTTTCTTGGCCATGGCATCTACGTGATTTGACCAGGACAGGCTGTTGGTGATGTTCACTCCCAGGAACTTGAAGCTCTCATTCCTCTCGACCTCAGCACTATTGATGTAGACAGGTGCATGTACACCGCCCCCTTTCTGAAGTCAATGACCGGTTCTTTGGTTTTGTTGACATTGAGGGAAAGGTTGTTGTCATGACACCATTCCACTAAGCTCTCTATCTCCTTCTTGTACTCCGACTCATCATTGTTTGAGATATGACCTGCAACAGTGGTGTCATCTGCAAACGTAGGTGGAGTTAGAGCAGAATCTGGCCACACAGTCATGAGTGTATAGGGGAGTAGAGTAGAGGACTGAGGACGCAGCCTTGTGGGGCACCAGTGTTGAGAATAATCGTGTCGGAGGTAGTGCTGCCTATCCTCACTGATTGCGGTCTGTTGGTTAGAAAGTCAAGGATCCAGTTACAGAGGGAGGTGTTGAGTCCTAGGTCTCGGAGTTTGGTGACAAGCTTGCTTGGAATTATTGTATTGAAGGCAGAGCTGTAGTCAATAAACAATAGTCTAACGTATGTGTCTTTACTGTCCAGATGCTCCAGAGCTGAGTGTAGGGCCAGGGAGATGGCATCCGCTGTAGACCTGTTTCGGTGATAGGCGAATTGCAATAGGTCCAGGTTGTCTGGGAGGCTGGAGTTGATGCATGCCATGACCAACCTCTCAAAGCACTTCATGATGGTGGATGTCAGAGCCACTGGTCAGTAGTCATTGAGGCATGTTACCTTGCTATTCTTCGGTACCGGGATGATAGTGGCCTGCTTGAAACAGGTGGGAACCTGAGATTAAAGCAGGGAGAGGTTAAATATGTCAGTAAATACTTCTGCCAGCTGATCAGCACAAGATCTGAGCACACGGCCAGGGACACCATCTGGGCCAGATGCTTTCTTCGTGTTCACTCTCCGGAAGACTGATCTTATATCCTCCACTGTGATCACAGGTTCAGCTGCATTGGAGGCTGTCAGGGTGGATGGTGACAATCCACTTCCCTTCTGTTCAAAACGTGCATAGAATGCGTTAAGTTCATCAGGAAGGGATGTGCTGTTGTTAGCCATGCAGCCCAACTTCATCTTGTAGCCTGTTATGGCACGTAAGCCCTGCCATAACTGACGGCTGGTCAGGGACTCTATTTTGAGTCGGTATTGCCTCTTGGCATCTCTGATAGCTTTCTGAAGGTCATACCTCGATTTCATGTACAGATCAGGATCACCAGATTTGTGTGCAGCAGTCCTCTCCTTCAGTAGGGAGTGGATCTCCCAGTTCATCCATGGTTTCCTGTTTTTGAACACCCGTATTGCCTTCTTTGGTACACAGTCAGCCACACACTTGCTGGTAAAGTCTGTGATGGTGGTGGCATACTCATCAAGGCTGGCAGCTGAGTGTTTGAACATGGACCAGACCACTGTCTCAAGGCAATCACGAAGGAGCTCTTCTGCTTCCACAGACGAGCACTGCACAACTCTCCGTACCGGATCTTCCCGTTTCAGTTTCTGTTTGTACGCACGGAGATGGAGCACAGCCTGGTGGTCTGACTTCCCAAAGTGAGGACGAGGGGTGGCTCAGAAGGCATCTTGATTGGTTGTATAGCAGTGGTCAAGGGTGTTGGCGCCCCTGGTGGAGCAGGAGATGTGCTGATAGTATTTTGGTAATACACTCTGAAGGTTGGCCTGATTGAAGTCCCTTGCGATGATGAAGAGAGCATCAGGGTATCCTGTCTCAAGGTTGTTGACCACAGAGTATAGCTCATTGAGTGCAGGCTTCATGTCTGTCTGTGGTGGGATGTAGACTGCCATCAGGATAGCTGGTGAACTCCCTTGGCAGATAGAATGGTCGACACTTCACTGTTAGATATTCCAGGCTGAGTGAGCAGGAGCCCACCAGGACCGTCATGTCCGAGCACCACAAGTTGTTGATTAAGAAGCAGACCCCTCCACCTTTAACTTTGCCTGAGGATGCTGTATGGTCCATTCGATGAATTGAGAAGCCCTCAGGTTGAATAGCACAGTCAGGTGAGGCAGGTGTGAGCCCCGTTTCAGTGAGACATAGTACACAACAGTCCCTCAGTTCTCTTAGGTCGGTCAGCCTTGCCCTTAGTTCGTCAACTTTGTTCTCAATGGACTGGACATTAGCTAGTAGTATGCTAGGGAGGGGAGTCTTGTAACCATGTTGTTTCAGCCTCGCCTGCAGCCCAGCCCTCTTGCCATGTTTCTGAGATACGCAACGGCGACTCTTCATTCTTGAAGTGGAGCCACCAGGTAAGTTATTGTTTAGGGTCAGCCCTGTAAGACCTGGAGTGGATTCCCCTGGATTGGATGGTAAGTATCTTCTCCTTGCTAGGCCTTTAAAGACTTTTGGACATGCGTTCAAAGTGAGAGCGGAAAAGTTTAAAAGAGGTGTGTGGGGCACATTTCGTTTTGCACAGTGGTAGGTATCTGGAATGGGCTGTTGGGAGAGCAGTGAAATCAGATACGATAGTGGCATTTAAGAGGCTGTTAGATGGACACACGAATATGCAGCGATGGTGGGATGTGGGTCATGTGTAGACAGAAGAGAATTAGTTTAATTCAGCATCGTGTTTGGCGCAGACATTGTGGGCCGAAGGGCCTGTTCCTGTGCTGTCCTGTGTTCTGTGGAGTGTTACAACACAGAAACAGGTCCTTCAGCCCAACTCATCCATGTCGACCAGGGTGTCCACCTAAGCCAGTCCCATTTGCCCGCATTTGGCCCATATCCCTTTAAACCTTTCTTATCCACGTACCTGTCTCAGTGTCTTTTAAATGTTGTTATTGTAAATTTGTAAATGTTGTTACTGTAAATGTTGTATTTCTCCCAGTTTTCCCTCCTTTTGCCCACTGCCATTCAGACTTTTGCTTCAGATGCTCATTCAATGGTGAATCTCAATCCTTCCTGGAAGTGGAAGAGGCCGCTCACCTGCTCCGAGTGCGGGAAAGGGTTCACTCAGTTAACTAACCTGGTGATACACCAGCGTCTTCACACCGGGGAGAGGCCATTCACCTGCTCCGCCTGTGGAAAAGCATTCACTTATCCTTCCCAACTGTTGAGACACCAGCAGGTCCACACGGGGGAAGAGGCCGTTCACCTACCCCCAGTGCGGGAAGGGCTTCACTCAGTTATCGTCTGATGCACTGGTCAACCCACAGCTGGGAGAGGCCGTTCACCTGTTCCGAGCGTGGAAAAGGCTTCAGCCACTCCTCCTCCCTGCTGAGACACCAGTCCACTCACATTGGGGAGAGCCATTCATCTGCTCCAAGTGCGGGAAAAAGTTTGGTGATTCTTCTCAACTGCTGAGGCACCAGTGGACTCACACTGGATAGAGACTCGTTGCCCCCGTTGGGCATTGGAAGGGATTCGTGAATCGTCCAGACTGCCAGTGAAGGGGGAGAAAGGTTAAATGTGCCGTCTGTGGAATATTGAAAGGTCACCGCTGCTGAGACACCAGCTCTACATTTGATTCCGTGGGCATGGTGGTGTAGCGGTTAGTGTAACGCTATTACAGCGCCAGAGACCTGGGTTCAATTCTGGCTGCTGCCTGTAAGGAGTTTGTACGTTCTCCCCCTGTCTGCGTGGGTTTCCTCCCGCATTCCGAAGACGTATGCATTAGGAGGTTGTAGGCATGCTATGTTTTAAGAGATATCTTTAAAAGTCACATGTACATCGAAACACACAGTGAAATGCATCTTTTGCGTAGAGTGTTCTGGGGGCAGCCCGCAAGTGTCGCCACGCTTCCGGCGCCAACATAGGACGCCCATAACTTCCTAACCCGTACGTCTTTGGAATGTGGGAGGAAACCCGAGCACCCAGAGGAAACCCACGCAGACACGGGGAGAACGCAGGTGCCGGAAGTGTGTTGACACTTGCGGGCTGCCCCCAGAACACTCTACAAAAGATGCATTTCACTGTGTGTTTCGATGTACATGTGACTAATAAAGAAACCTTGCCTGACCTTACCACACCCATAAATTTCCCCTCGAGTTGCTATTGTCTCCATTCATATTGCTACTCATTAACTAGTTTTATTAATTCACGTTAAGTCTCTCCCATAGATTCCAATATCTGCACCACCATCTTTATTAAATACAGAGAGCAGCGCAGGAACAGGCGTTCTGGCCCATGATGTTGTACTAAACTAATGACCTCACGATCTACCTTGTTGTGACCTTGCACCTTATTGCACTGCACTTTCTCTGTAGCTGTGACACTTCACTCTGTACTGTTATTGTTTTTACCTGTACTACCTCAATGCACTCTGTACTGACCCAATATAACTGCACTATGTAATGAATTAACCTGTATGATCGGTATGCCAGACAAGTGTTTCACTGTACCTCGGTACAAGTGACATTAATAAACCAATGCCAATAAACTAATCCCTTCTGCCAGCATACCCTCCATTACCCCTCCATTGACTGCACATTCATGTGCCTGTTTAAGAGTCTCTTAAACGCCTCTATGGTATCTGCCTCCACCCCACCCCGGCAGTGTTCCAGGCACCCACCGCTCTCTGCAATATTCCAGTTGAACCTTAACCAGAGTTTTATAAAGCTATAACATAACTTCTTGACTCTTGAACTCAGTGCCTCAACTAATAAAGGCAAGTATACCATGAGCCTTCTTTACCATCCTATCAACTTGTGTGGCCACTATCAGGGAGCTATAGACTTGGAGCCTCTGTAAGATCCCTCTGTACATCCACGTTGTTAAGATTCTGCCATTAAGAGTGTACTGTCCCTTTGGGTGTGATCTCCCAAAGTGCAACGCTTCACATTTGGCCGGATTAAACTCCACGTGCCATTTCTCCGCCCATCTCCGCAACTGATCTATATCCCGCTGCATCCTTTGGCAAATGTCTACACCATCCACAACGCCACCAATCTGTGTGTCATCAGCAAACTGACCCTCCCATCCATGCTTTCATCCAAATCAGTTATTGATATCCCCCCCCCCCCAGCAGTAAACCTGTTCCTAGGAGGATCGGCACAGGGGAACCAGTTGTGACCACCTCAGTAAAACTCTCATGTACGATGGTCTCAGTACCCCAGATGATCCCAAGTACATCCAGCACCAGCTCTTTAATGTGGCAGGTCAGGAGCTGCAGCTGGACACACTTCCCACACGTGAAGTCATCAAGGATTCTGGAAGTTTCCCCAATCTCCTACATCCTGCAGGAGGAGCACACCGCTGCCCTAACTTCCTTTCCAGCTGCACTAATCAGAAGAATAATTTTAAGAAATCATTCCTCTGCTCAGCTTCCTCGCCCAAGCCTCTCGAGCCAAAACCTGGGCACTCTGACGTCAGACACAACACTTACAGCTCAGACTCGGCTGCCCTCAGACGCAACACTTACAGCTCAGACTCGGCCGCCCTCAGACACAACACTTACAGCTCAGACACGGCCGCTCTCACACACAGCCACCCTCAAACGCAGCTGCTCCAAAATAATATTTCCTATATTAGGCCTGTATTCTGCAATGCCTTTCCTATCCAAGGACCTGTACAAACACCTCTAAATATTGCAGTTATACCTGCCTCTACCACCTCCTCTGGCAGCTTGTCCACACACCCACCACCCTGTGTGAAAAGATTGCTCCTCAGATCCCCTTTAAATTTCTCCCTTCTCATCTTAAACCTATACCCTCTACTTTCTATCTTACTTATGACCCTCATGATCTTATAAACCTCCATAATGTTAACCTCAGCCTATGTCCCAGTGAGAACAAACACAGACGATCCAATCGCTCCTTGTAACTATGGTGGACAGAACTGTAAACATTACTCCATCTGGCTGAACCAATGTTTAATACAGCTGCTCTGATAGTCAATGGATCAGCCTATGAAGGTAAGCATACTGAATGTTTTCTTCACAACCCTAGCCACCGGTGTTGATATTTCCAGGGAACTATGAATTTGGACCACTCGGCCTCTATGGACCCTGCCATTTACTGTATGTGCCCTGATAATATTTAACATCCCATAATACATTACCTCACATCTGACAAGATTAGTCTGCATCTGTCACTACTCTGCCCAACTTTCCAGCTGATCCAAGTCCCTCTGTATCCTCAGACAACCTTCTACCCTCTCTATGACTCTACCAATTTTCATGTTATCAGCAAACTTACTAACTGTACCCTCTACATTCTCATCCAACTCTTTCATGTGTACTAAACGAGAGGTCCCAGCACCTATCCCTGTGGTACACCACTAGTCACAGACTTCCAATCAGAAGATCAGCCCTCCACCTTCCACCCTCTGAATCCTATCACCAAACCAATTTTGGATTCAGTTTGCCAACACACCTCAGATCTGCTTTAACTTTCTGGACGTTGTCCGAAGCCTTGCTATGTATACCACGTCTATTGCCCTGCTTTAATCAATGTTTAGTGTCCTCAATCAGAAATACGAGATAAGATCTCCCCTACACAAAGCTGTGCTGACTCCCCCTAACCTGTCCAAGTGAAGATAAACCCTGCCCCCCAGAGTCTTCTCCAACAACCACGGATGGAAGGCCTACCAGCCTGTGGTTCAATACTTCTTCCGACTGCCCTTCTTGGATAAGAGAAGAAGATGAGCTCCAGTCTTCTGGTATGACTCATCACATACCCGAGACCAGGGAGACCACACTTGGACAGTGTCTCATCGCACCCTCCCAGGACAGGGACTGCATAGGTTCAACCTGGGGACGTGGAGTGGCATCTGAGGATTGCAACATGATGGATGTGTCTTATCTGATGCTTTACATTACCATCTTATTCGGTGAGTACCTCTCCTTTTCACGCCTAACATTGTTATGAGGCTACATGTGCAGTGAAGTATTCCTAAACCAGGAATGCAGAGGTAAGGTGTAACAAGTCAAAGACCTGAAGTCTAGTTCCACCCTGGCAATGTGGAACTTTGACTCAGTTAAGAATTGGGACTTTTTATAAACAGCCCTCAGTTATGATAACCACAAAACTACTGGAGCAGACAAAACTAACTGCTGGACAGACTCAGCAAGTCGGGCAGCATCTGTGGAGGCGTTTCAGGTCGAGACCCTGCATCAGGACTGGGACTGCAGAGGGGAGATAACTAGCAGAAAGGGAGGGGGGGAAGGGGAGGGGTGAGGCAGGTGCTGGCAAGCGATAGGGGGATCCAGGTGAGGAGGGGTTGATGGGCAGGGGGAGCCAGGTGGGGGTGGGGTGAAAGAAACTGGGTCCCGGGGACTAGGCCCTGGGGATGAATTTGGAAAGAAGTGGGTGCATGAGACCTCCTGGGTAGACCAGGAGGGGAGAGAAAAAGGGACAGTGAAGGGATGTGGGTTACCTGTAACTGAAGAATTCAGTGTTCATGCTGTCAGGGGGTAGACTGCCCAGGGGGAATATGAGGGGCTGTTCCTCTGCATTGCATTGGACCTCACCCTGGCAGTGGAGGAGGCCGACGACAGACAGGCTGGTGTGGGAATGGGGAGGGGAGTTAAAGTGGCTGCAACCGGGAGCTCCAGATGGTCACAGCGGACAGAGCGAAGGTGCTCGGCAATGCAGTCACCCAGTCTGTGGCCGGTCTCACCGATGCAGAGGAAGCGACATGGGGAGCAGTGGACAAGGTCAGAGGAGATGCAGGTGTATGCCTGCCTCACCTGGGAGGGCTGTCTGGGTCCTGGGATAATGGTGAGGGAGGAGGTGTAGGGACAGGGGTTACACCTCCTACGGTTCCAGGGGAAAGTGCCTGGGAAGTGGTGGGTGGTGCGGAGTAGGGGGGAGGGAATGAGCGAACCAGGGAATCAGAGAGAGTGTGGTCTCTGCAGAAAGCAGGAAGGGGTGGGGAGGGGACGATGTGACCGGAGATGGGATCACATTACAGCTGGCACAGATGACGGAGGATGAGGGGTTGGACGGGGAGGCTGGTGGGGTGCGAGGTGAGGACCAAGGGAACTCCTCCTGTTCTGGGGGAGGCGAGGTGAGAGCAGAAGTGCAGGAAATGGAGGAGATGCCGGTGAGGGTTCCATCAACCACAGTAGAGGGGAAGCACTGTCTTCTGAAAAAAGAGATCACAGATGTCCTGGAGCAGAAGGCCTCATCTCAAGCACAGACGCAGAGGAGGCAGAGAGACTCAGCAAAAAGGACGGCGTCTTTACGAGGTGCAGTCAAGGTAGTTGTTGGGAGTCGGTGGATAATCTCTGGAGATGGAGACAGAGAGATCAGGAAAGGGGAGAGAGGTGTCGGAGATGGACCAAGTGAATTTGAGGGTGGGGTGGAAAAAGCAAATGTTGACAAAGCTGACAAGCTCCACACAGGTGTAGTCATCAGTGTGGTGGAGAAAGAGTTGGGGAGCGGGGCAGGAGTGGGATTGGAACATGGACTCTTCGGTGCAGCTGACAAAAAGACTGGCACAACTGGGGCCTGTGCAATTTGTAGGAAGTGAGGGGAACCAAAAGAGAAGTTGTTCAGGGTGAGCAGAGGTTCTGGCAGGTGGAGGAGGGTGTTAGCAGAGGGGAACTGGTTGGGTCTGTGTTCTAGAAAGAACCGGAAGGATGCAGGGCCATCCTGATGTGCAGGGAATGGACATGCGTGGTGAAGATGAGGGCGAGGCCTGCCTGTTCTCCCACCCACCTCACAGCTCAAGCCCCAACACCACTTAGGAGCCTCGCTCTTCCTCTGCAAACCCACCGGGTCCCCTCCCCCTACTGTTCCCACCTGCCCACCATCCCTCCCTCATCTGCCTCCAGCCATCACCTTGTCAGATCTACACCTGCAGCCCTCTGTTGTCTCCACAGTCACCTCCCAGCCACCCCTCCCTCCCTGGCTCCATCAGGCCATCCACACTCCTCACCTGGGTCCCCCTATCGCTTGCCAGCACCTGCCTCACCCCTCCCCCTCTCCTTTATACTGGCCATGTCCCCTCCACTCAACCATCCCTCTGCCTCCACAGATGCTGCCTGACCCTCTGAGTTCTTTCAGCACTTTGGTTTTTGCTCCAAAGTCCAGCACTTGCAGCCTCTTGTGTCACCACAACATTACGGGGTTGACAGAAATACTCATCTGGTTCAATGATCTCCTTCAGGGGAGAAAGTACACACAACTCCCAACCCAGCGAGAAACGGGGCAGGAGGCCATTCAGCTCCCCGAGCCTGCTATGCCATTCATCTGGACTGGGGGAGAGGGGGACCATCTACCCCAGCCCCATTTCCCATCGCCCTTGGTTCCCACCATACCCAGAAATCTGTCCATCCCTGTTTTGAATGAATCGGTGAACGAGTCTCTACAGCTCTCCAGGGTAGAGAGTTCCACAGGTTACCACACTCGGCAGGAGGGAAATTCTCCTCATCTCAATCCGAAATGGCTCAACACTTCTTGGGAGACTGTCACCTCTGGTTCTAGGCCCCTTGGCCAGGGGAACACTCTCCCGGTATCCATACGTTTAGGCCCTGTAACAATTTGGTAGGTTTCAATGAGATCTGTTATTTGGGAAGCGAGGGAAGAGATTGCTGTGCCTTTGGTGATGATCTTTGCTTCCTCACTGGTAACAGAAGTAGTGCCAGATGATTGGATGGTGGCAAATGTTGTTCCTTTGTTTAAGAACGGGAGTAGGGATAACCCTGGGAATTACAGACCAATGAGTCTTACTTCAGTGGTGGGCAAATTACTGGAGAAGATTCTTAGAGACAAGATTTATGGGCATTTAGGGAAGCATAGGCTGGTTAGGGACAGTCAGCATGGCTTTGTGAGGGGCAGGTCGTGTCTCACGAACTGATTGAATTCTTTGAGGATGTGACAAAGCACATTGATGAAGGTCAAGCAGTGGATGTGATTTACATGGATTTTGGTATGACGTTTGATAAGGTTCTTCGTGGAAGGCTCATTCAGAGAGTCCGGAGGCATGGCATCCAGGGAAACTTGGCTGTGTGGTTTCAGAATTGGCTCGCCCATAGAAGACAGAGGGTGGTGGTAGATGGAGTGTATTCTGCATGGAGGTCGGTGACCAGTGGTGTTTCCCAGGGACCCCTGCTCTTTGTGATTTTTATAAATGACTTGGATGAGGATGTGAAAGGGTGGGTTAGTACGTTTAGAGATGACACAAAGTTGGTGGTGTTGTGGATAGTGTAGAAGGTTGCTGTAGATTACAACAGGACATTGATAGAATGCAGACCTGGGCTGAGAAGTGGCAGATGGAGTTCAACCTGGAAAAGTGTGATGTGATACACTTTGGAAGATCGAATTTGAAGGCAGAGTACAAGGTTAATGGCAGGACTCTGAGCAGTGTAGAGGAACAGAGAGAACATGGCGTCCACGTCCATAGATCTCTGAAGGTTGCCGTGCAGGTCGATAGGGTTGTTAAGAAGGCGTATGGTGTGTTGGCCTTCATTAGTTGGGGTATTGAGTTCAAGAGCCGCGAGGTGATGTTGAAGCTCTACAAAACTCTGGTTAGACCACACTTGGAGTATTGTGTTCAGTTCTGGTTGCCTCATCATAGGAAAGATGTGGAAGCTTTAGAGAGGGTATAGAGGAGATTTACCAGGAAGCTGCCCGGATTCATCAGGTTATCGGTTGGGCCTTCAATATGTTCACTTTCGATGACTTTAATCCAGCAAGAGTGAGTTCCGAGAACCAGTTCACAAACAAGTGGTCACAGGAACAGTCTTGCAGAACAGCAGCCTCCACTTCTTCCACCACCTGGTGAGGACAAAGACATTTGTTTTGTCGTCTAGTCCGCTGTCCCTGACCTGTTCCAGCTCGCTGTTCTGCAGAGTTTTAACTTCTTCAGGCCAACAGGGAACATCAACAATGTTTTTGGGGCATTTAGACACATCAACAGGCAGGGAATGGAGGGATACAGACCGTGAGCAGGCAAGCTCTCGCTGCTTCAATCTCAGGTTCCCATCTGTTTCAAGAAGACCACTATCATCCCAGTACCAAAGAAAAGCAAGGTAACATGCCTTAATGACTACCAACCAGTGGCTCTGACATCCACACCATGAAGTGCTTTGAGAGGCTGGTCATGGCACACATCAAGTCCAGCCTCCCAGACAATCTCGACCCACTGCAATTCACCTATCGCTGAAACAAGTTTACAGTGGACGTCATCTCCCTGTCCCTACACTCAGCTCTGGAGCATCTGGACAGTAAAGACACCTACGCTAGACTATTGTTTATTGACTACAGCTCTGCCTTCAATACTATAATTCCAAAAAAACTCATCACCAAACTCCGGGACTTGGGACTCAACACCTCCCTCTGTAACTGGATCCTTGACTTCCTGATCAACAGACCGCAATCAGTGACGATAGGCAGCAACACCTCCAGCACGATTATTCTCAACACAGGTGTCCCACAAGGCTGCGTCCTCAGGCCCCTACTCTACTCCCTACATACTCATGACTGTGTGGTCAGATTCTCTAACTCCATCTACAAGTTTACAGATGATACCACCGTAGTAGTCCTTATCTCATATGGTATTGGTATTGATTTATTATTGACACGTACTGAGGTACAGTGAAAAGCTTGTCTTACAAACTGATCGTACAGGTCAATTCATTACACGGTGCAGTTACATTGAGTTAGTACAGAGTGCATTGAGGTAGTACAGGTAAGAAACAATAACAGTACAGAGTAAAGTGTCACAGCTACAGAGAAAGTGCAGTGCAATAAGGTGCAAGGTCACAACAAGGTAGATCGTGAGGTCATAGTCCATCTCACTGTATAAGGGAACCATTCAATAATCTTATCACATATATAATAATGAGTCATATAACAATGAGTCAGGGTGCAGGAAGGAGATAGAGAGCTCAGTGACATGTTGTCATGACAACAACCTTTCCCTCAATGTCAGCAAAACAAAAGAGCTGGTCATTGACTTCAGGAAAGGGAGCGGTGTACATGCACCTGTCTACATCAACAGTGCCAAGGTCGAGAGGGTTGAGAGCTTCAAGTTCCCAGGAGTGAACATCACCAGTAGCAGGTCCTGGTCCAACTACGTAGACCCCATGACCAAGAAAGCTCACCAGCGCCTCTACTTCCTCAGGAGGCTAAAGAAATTTGGCATGTCCCCTTTGACTCTCACCAATTTTTATTGATGCACCATAGAAACCATCCTATCTGGATGCATCACGGATTGGTGTGGCAACTGCTGTGCCCAGGACTGCAAGAAACTGCAGAGAGTTGTGTGCACAGCCCAGCACATCACGGAAACCAGCCTCCCCTCCATGGACTGTCTATACCTCTCGCTGCCTTGGTGAAGCAGGCAGCACAATCAAAGACCCCACCCACCCAGGTCTTTCTCTCTTCTCCCCTCCCCCATCAGGCAGAAGATACAGGAGCTTGAGGACACGTACCACCAGGCTCAAGGACAGCTCCTATCCCACAGTGATAAGACTATTGAACGTTTCCCTCATACGATGACATGAACTGTTGACCTCACAATCTACCTTGTTCTGACCTTGCACCTTATTGTCTACCTTCACTGCACATCCCTGTAGCTGCGACACTTTACTCTATACTCTGTTATTGTTTTTACCTGTACTACATCAATGCACTCTGTACTAACTCAATGTAAATGCACTGTGTAATGAATTGACCTGTACGATCGGTATGCAAGACAAGTTTTTCACTGTACCACGGTACAACTGACAATAATAAACCAATGACAATATCAATACCAAAAAGGGATTGGTTTCGATTGGCATCATGGTCAACACAGACATGATGGGCTCAAGGGCCGTTCCTGTGCTGTTCTATGTTCTGTTTTGCAGGACCGTATCATAAATTTTACCTGTGTCGGTCAGACCAACGTGAACTCTGGCTGTTTAAACCCCACCCACTCCTCCTTCAGAAACTTCGCCAACTGTTCTGTGCCAAACACGACCTTGGATCCACGTCCAGGGCCCTTAGTCCTGGATTCCCCCGTGAGATGAAGCATCCATTCTTGGAGTCAAGTCATGGAAGCAGGGAGTTCAGGGAAGAGAACAGTGATGTCCTGACATGCATTGACAGTACGAAGGAGGAGGCCTTGAGGTGCATTAAGGTGGAAAATCCCTGAAGACTGAACAGGTGGATCCTCGAATGACATGGGAAGCCGAGGAAGAAATTACTGGGGCCCTGGCACAGATTTTAACCATGGGGCAGGTCCCAGAAGACTGGAGGGGTATAATGTTGTGTCTTTATATAAGAGGGGCTGCAAGAACAAGCCAGGAACTACGGGACAGCGAGCTGAACATCAGTGGTGGGAATGTTACTGGAGGAAATTCTGATGGACAGGGTTTATTTGCATTTGGAAAAGAAAGGACTGACGAGGGATAGTCAGCATGGCTTTGTGTATGGGAAATCACATCCCACGTTCTGTGAAGAGGTGACCAAGAGAAATGACAATGGCAGAGCAGTAGATGTTGTCCATGTGGACTGGTCTGGTCTGGAAGCTTGGAACACATGAGGTCCAGGGTGAGCTCGGCAGTTAGATGTAAAATTGGCTTAGGTGTAGGAGGCAAAGGGCAGTCGCGAGGGAAGTAGTGGAGGCCTGTGACCAGTCATGCTCCCCAGGATGGGTGCTGTGTGACCAGTGGTGTTCCCCAGGGTCAGTACTGGGCCCACTGTGGTGACCAGTCGTGCTCCTCAGGGTGGGTGCTGTGTGACCAGTGGTGTGCTGCAGGATGGGTTGGGGTGGGATTGTTGGGGATAGGCTGGGTTGGGATTGGTGGGGATGGGCTGGGGTGGGATTGGTGGGGATGGGCTGGGGTGGGATTGGTGCAAGGCTTTGGTGAGGCCCGGCTGGCTGAGTGTTGAGGCCAACGATGTGTTGGTGAGGGTTAAATTTCTGCATTCCTTGGCAGGGTTGGACCGGTGGCTGCGGCACCGCCTCCTCACCAAAGTTCACTGGAACACAAGCTGCTGATAGCAGTTGTTCCATCGTCAGGGCGTGGATTGTCCCCAGAAAAGGCACCTGTTTCATGGGGAGGGAGAGAGTGGCACTCGGAACGCAGTCAGGTACAGTCCCAGCTCACCCTCAGCACAGCCCGTCCAACACTCGGCTGGCGCTCAGCTCCTCCCTCGGTCTCTGATCCAAGCACTGCTTGCCTCTGGCTGCTGTAAATGTGTCTCGAGAATACAATGCCCAAGTGTTTCAGTCTGCTGGGGAGTTGCTGGGAATGGGAGAACTCTGGTTGGGAAAGTGAGGGTCTGGGGAGGGAGGGAGGGGGGAGTGGTATTAATCCGGGATAAAGTCTGTGGGGAGGGAGGGATGGAGGGAGGGAGAAGGGGGATTTGAAACAAAAACAGGAAATGCTGGAACCACTCAGCTGGTTGAACAGGATCTGCGTAGAGGGAGGGAGTTTACGTCTCAGGTCTCCAAATCTCAGAACAGAGAGTGAGATTTGAAGACAGCAGACGCTGGAACCTGGAGCAACAAACGAACTGCTGGAGGAACTCAGCGGGTCGAGCAGCATCTGTGGTAGGAGAGGAGTTGTTGTTTCACAGGAGGGTGTGATTTGACTGGTGGTCAGCAGTGAAGGGGAGATGGGACCAGATTGTGTGGGATGGTGCAGGGAGTGTGGGACCCCAGGATGGAGATGAGACAGTGGCTAATCTTTCACCGCACCACTGCTTGGCTGCACAAACCCAATTTCCCGAGGTCCCCTTAATATGTAAAAATCTCTAACAGTAAGGTGGAGCATCCGAGTGGCTTCTTCTGATTCTTGTTGGCTTGGTGTAGAATTGGAATTGGTTTATTGTCACATGTACCATGGCACAGTGAAGAGCTTTGTGTTGCATGCCATCCCGACAGATCATTCCAAACATCAGTACATCAAGGTAATACAAAGGGAAAAGCAACAATAGAATGTATAATTATATATTGTGTTACAGTGCGGAGAAGGTGCAGTGCAGGTAGACAAATACTGTTCAAGGGGTTTGATGAGATAGATCGACAGACCAAGAGTCCATGTTATTGTACAAGAGGACTGTTCATGTGTCTTATAACAGCGGGATAGAAGCTGTCCTTGACCCTGGTGATATGTGCTTTCAGGCTTTTGTATCTCCTGCCGGACAGGAGGGGGGAGAATAGAGAATGTCCGAGGTGGGTGGCATCCTTGATTATGCTGGCTGCTTTACCGAGGCAGCGATAAGTATAGACAGAGTCCATGGAGGGGAAGCTGGTTTCCGTGATGTGCTGAGCTGTGTCCACAACTCTCTGCAGTTTCTTGCGGTCCCGGGCAAAGCAGTTGCCATCCCAAGTCATGGTGCATCCAGATAGGATGCTTTCTATGGTGCATCGATAAAAGTTGGTGAGTGTCAACAAGGAAATGCCGAATTTTTTTAGCCTCCTGAGTAAGTAGAGGCACTGATGCCCTTCCGCACCATTGATGTAAACAGGAGTGTGTGTACCACCCACTTCCTGAAGTCAATGACCAGATCTTTTATTTTGCTGACATTGAGGGAAAGGTTGTTGTCATGACACCATGTCACTGAGCTCACTATCTCCTTTTTGCCTCCAACACATTGTTATTTGAAATCCGGCCCACTACATAGAAACAGAGAAACATAGAAAAACTACAGCACAATTTGGGCCCTTTGGCCCACAAAGCTGTGCTGAACATGTCCCTACCCTAGAAATTACTAGGCTTACCCATAGCCCTCTATTTTACTCAGCTCCATGTACCTATCTAACAGTCTCTTGAAAGACCCTCTTGTATCAGTCTCCACCACCACTTCCGGCAGCCCATTCCATGCATTCACCACTCTCTGAGTAAAAAACTTACCCCTGACATCTCCTGTGTACCTGCTCCCCAGCACCTTAAACCTATGTCCTCTTGTGGCCACCATTTCAGCCCTGGGGAAAAGCCTCTGACTATCTACCTGATCAATACCTCTCATCTTATACACCTCTATCAGGTTCCCCCTTATCCTTTGTCTCTCCAAGGAGAAAAAGACGAGTTCCTTCAGCCTGCTTTCATAAGGCATGGTCCACATTCCAGGCAACATCCTTGTAAATCTCCTCTGCACCCTTTCTATGGCTTCAATATCCTTCCTGTAGTGAGGTGACCAGAACTGAGCACAGTACTCCAAGCGGGGTCTGACCAGGGTCCTATATAGCTGCAACAATACCTCTCAGCTCCTAAATTCAATTCCACGACTGATGAAGGACAATACACCATATGCCTTCTTAACCACAGAGTCAACCTGCGCAGCCGCTTTGAGCGTCCTATGGACTTGAACCCCAAGATTCCTCTAATCCTCCACACTGCCAAGAGTCCTACCATTAATACTATATTCTGCCATCATATTTGACCTACCAAAATGAACCATTTCACACGAATCTGGGTTGAACTGCATCTGCCACTTCTGAGCCCAACTTTTCATCCTATCTATGTCCCTCTGTAACCTCTGACAGCCCTCTGTACTATCCACAACACATCCAACCTTTGTGTCATCGCAAACTTACTAACTCATCCCTTCACTTCCTCATCCAGGTCATTTATAAAAATCACAAAGAATAAGGGTCCCAGAACAGATCCGTATCAGATGTAGGACGTATCTCAAACAGTGATGAATCGGAGTACAGGAGATAGAGAGCTTAGTGGAATGGTGTCATGACAACAACCTTTCCCTCAATGTCAACAAAACAAGAGCTGGTCATTGACTTCAGAAAAGGGGGCGGTGTACATATACCTGTCTACATCAATGGTGCTGAGGTCGATGGGTTGACAGCTTCAAGTTCCTGGGAGTGAACATCACCAACAACCTGTCCTGGACAAACCACGTGGATGCCATGGCCAAGAAAGCTCACCAGCGCCTCTACTTCCTCAGGAGGCTAAAGCAATTTGGTTTGTCCCCTTTGACTCTCACCAACTTTTACCAATGCACCATAGAAAGCATCCTATCAGGATGTATCACGGCTTGATATAGTAACTGCTCTGCTCAAGATTGCAAGAAGTTGCAGAGAGTTGTGGACACAGCCCAGCGCATTACGGACACCAGTTTCCCCTCCTTGGACTCTGTCTTTACTTCTTGTCTTGGTGTAGCAGCCAGCATAATCAAAGACCCCACCCACCTGGGACATCCTCTCTTCTCTCTTCTTCCATCGGGTAGGAGATACAGGAGCCTGAGGGCACGTACCACCAGACTTAAGGACAGCTTCTACCCCACAGTGATAAGACTATTGAACAGTTCCCTTATACAATGAGATAGACTATGACCTATGACCTCACAGTCTACCTTGTTGTGACCTTGCACCTTATTGCACTGCACTTTCTCTGTAACTGTGACACTTTACTCTGTACTGTTATTGTTTTTACCTGTATTACATCAATGCACTCTGTACTAACTTGATGTAACTGCACTGTGTAATGAATTGACCTGTAAGATCGGTTTGCAAGACAAGTTTTTCACTGTACCTCGGTACAAGTCATAATAATAAACCAATACCAATACCAATCCCTGAGGCAGACCACTGGTCACCGACCTCCATGCAGAATATGACCCTTCAACAACCATTCTTTGCCTTCTGTGGTGTCCCCTTGGATCCCATGCCTCCTTACGTTCTCAATAAGCCTTGCATGGGGTACCTTATCAAATGCCTTGCTGAAATCCATATACACTACATCTACTGCTCTTCCTTCATCGATATGTTTAGTCACAGCCTCAAAAAATTCAATCAGGCTCGTAAGGCAGGACGTGCCCTTCACAAAGCCATGCTGACTATTCCTAATCATAGTATACCTCTCCAAATGTTAATTAATTCTGTCCCTCAGGATCTTCTCCATCAACTTACCAACCACTGAGGTAAGACTCACTGGTCTATGATTTCCTGGGCTCTCTCTACTCCCTTTCTTGAAAAAGGGAACAACATCCGCAACCCTCCAATCTTCTGGAACCTCTCCCGTCTCCATCAACGACGCAAAGATCATCGTCAGAGGCAATATTGAGCATTGCTGCCCTGGGAAAGAGGCGCTGTGTCTACTCTATCTATTCCTCTTAATATTTTGTATACCTCTATCATGTCTCCCCTCATCCTCCTTCTCTCCAACGAGAAGAGCCCCAGCTCTCTTAGTCTCTCCTCATAATCCATACTCTCCAAACCAGACAGCATCCTGGTAAATCTCCTCTGCACCCTTTCCAACGCTTCCACATCCTTCCTATAACAAGGCGACCAGAACTGGACTCAGTACTCCAAGAGTGGTCTAACCAGAGTTTTCTAGAGCTGTATCATTACCTCACAGCTCTTAAACTCGATCCCCTGATTTATGAAAGCTAGCATCCTATAAGCTTTCTTAACTACCCTGTCCACCTGTGAGGCAACTTTTAGTGATCAGATGATTACAGCTGCAGAAAGGTGGATAATGTAGAAGGATCCTCTCTAGTGTCAGTATAGGCGGAAGTTAGGAACAAGAAAGGAGCAGTTAATCCACTGGGAGTATTCTATAGGCTGCCCGGTAGCAGCCAGGATGCTGAGGAGTGGATCAGGAGACACATTTTGGAAAGGTGCAAAAATAACAAGGTTGTTACCATGGGAGACTTCAATTTCCCAAATATTGATTGGCACTTGCTTAATACCAATGGTCTGGACAGGGCAGAGTTTGTTAAGTGTGTCCAGGATTGATTCCTCTCACAGTATGTTGACAGGTTGACTACAGGGAATGCCATATTAGATCTAGTATTAGGTAATGAACCGGGTCAGGTGATAGACCTCTCACTTAGGGGACAGTGACCACTCTCCCTAATCTTTAGTATTATCATGGACAAAGAAAAGAGGACAGGAAACTATTTAATTGGGGAAGGGTAAATTATGAGGCCATAAGGCTAGAACTTGCGACTGTGAATTAGGATGACATTTTTGAAGGTAAATGTACTATAGAGATGTGGACAATGTTCAGGGATCTCTTGCAGATTGTTAGGGATAAATTTATCCCAGTGAGGCAGAGAAAGAATGGCAGGGTGAAGGAACCATGGTTGACAAGAGAGGTGGAACATCTAGTTAGGAGGAAGAAGGCAGCATACATGGTTCAGCAAGGATCAGATAGGTCTCTTCAGTAATATAGAGTGGCAAGGAAGGAACAAGAAGGGGCTGAGGAGAGCAAGAAGGGGACATGAAAAGGCCTTGGCGAGCAGGGTTAAGGAAAACCCCAAGGCATTTTTCACTTATGTGACGAGCAGAAGGATGATGGGAGTATAGGAAGGACCAATTAGGGACAAAGGTGGGAGGATGTGCCTGGAAGCTGTGGAAGTGGGTGAGGTTCTCAATGAATACTTCTCTTCAGTATTCACCAAGGAGAGGGGCCTTGATGATGCTGAGGACAGTGTTGGTAAGGTTAATGTTCTAGAGCATGTTGCTGTAAAGAGAGAGGATGTGTTGGAGCTGTTAGAAAATATTAGGACAGATAAGTCCCCGGGGCCTGATGGAATATTCCCCAGGCTGCTCTGCGATGCGAGGGAGGAGATTGCTGAGGTTTTGGCTAGGATCTTCGAGTCCACGTTGTCAATGGGGATGGTACGGAAGATTGGAGGGTGGCAAATGTTGTCCCCTTATTCAAAAAAGGTAGTAGGGATAGTCCAAGGAATTACAGACTAGTGAGCCTTACGTCTGTGGTGGATAAGCTGTTGGAAAGGATTCTTAGAGATAGGATCTATGGGCATTTAAACAATCATGGTCTGATCAGGGAGAGCCAGCATGGCTTTGTGGAGGGCAGATCAAGTCTCACAAGCCTGATAGTGTTCTTTGAGGACATGACCAGACAGATTGATGAGGGTAGTGCAGTAGATGTGGTCTACATGGATTTTAGTAAGGCATTTGACAAGGTTCCACATGGTAGGCTTCTTCAGAAGATCAGAGGGCATGGAATCCAGGCAAGCTTGGCCATGTGGATTCAGAATTGGCTTGCCTGTAGAAAGCAGAGGGTTGTGGTGGAGGGAGTGCATTCAGATTGGAGGGCTGTGACTAGCAGTGTCCCACAAGGATCGGTACTGGGACCTCTGCTTTTCGTGATTTTTATCAATGATTTGGATGAGGGGGTAGGTTGGCAAGTTTGCAGGTGACACAAAGGTTGGTGGTGTTGTGGATAGTGTAGAGGATTGTTGAAGAATGCAGAGGGACATTGATAGGATGCAGAGCTAGGCTGAGAAGTGGCAGATTGAGTTCAATCCAGAGAAGTGTGAGGTGGTACACTTTGGAAGGACAAACTCCAAGGCAGAGTACAAAGTTAATGGAAGGATTCTTAGTAGTGTGGAGGAGCAGAGGGATCTGGGGGTCCATATCCACAGATCCCTGAAAGTTGCCTCGCAGGTGGATAGGGTAGTTAAGAAAGCTTATGGGATGTTAGCATTCATAAGTTGTGGGATCAAGTTTAAGAGCCGCGAGGTAATGATGCACCTCGACAAAACTCTGGTTAAACCACACTTAGAGTACTGTCTCCAGTTCTGGTCACCTCATTATAGGAAGGATGTGGAAGCATTGGAAAGGGTGCAGAGGAGATTTATCAGGATGCTGTTTGGTTTAGAGAGTATGCATTATGAGGAGAGACTAAGGGAGCTAGGGCTTTGGAGAGAAGGAGGATGAGAAGAGACATGATAGAGGTGTACAAAATATTAAGAGGAATAGATAGACAGCCAGCGCCTCTTTCCCAGGGCACCAATGCTCAATACAAGAGGGCATGGCTTTAATGTAATGGGTGGGAAGTTCAAGGGAGATATCAGAGGAGGGTTTTTTACCCAGAGAGTGGTTGTGTCATGGAATGCGCTGCCTGGGGTGGTGGTGGAGGCAGGTACATTGGTCAAATTCGAGATTGCTAGATAAGCGTATGAAGGAATTTATAATAGAGGGATATGTGGGAGAAAGGGGTTAGATAGTCTTAAGCGAGGTTTAAAGGTCAGCACAAGATTGTGGGCCAAAGGGCCTGTACTGTGCTGTACTGTTCTATGATTCTATGAACTTGGAAAGTACCTTACTCCACTTGGGTTCTTTTCAGGGATCCTGCTAAATAGTGGCCATCCAGTAGTTCCTCCCCAACTTGGAAGGGGTTAGGACACTAAGAGGCTCCCATCCTCGTCACCAGTTGTTGTGGAAAAGTATTAAATTACACGGACTCGGAAGGCATCTGCTTCATAAATCTTTATTGCAGCATGATATCATGGAGAGCTCAGACTCCTAAAAGTGGAGTTCTGCAGCTCTGCCCCACCAAGAGATTACAACCTTCATTTATCTTACAAGCGTACGTGACTAAGAGCATCCAAGCACAAATAGCAGAAGTGAATAGCAGAAGTGAGCAATCATGGCTTCAGTCTAGCACTTTTAAGGAACGAAGTACAATTATATCGCCACATCTTGCTGGGATGTGACAGACAGGACACAAAAGCCTGAGGCAAATTTCATCACCTAAAACCTTAGTTATCAGCAGAACAAAAGGTCACCCTCTAGCTCCCCTCCTGCAGAAATTCGAGAACATTCTCAATTTTCTTTCACGTGTCTCCCACAATAGGTTAGGACTTTATTCCCTGGAGTGCAGGAGAAATCTTCTGACCTCTCTCTGGGGAAAAAGTTGTCCCTTAGGTTCCTGTTAAATCTCTCCCCTCGCACCTTAAACTATGCCCTCTAGTTCTTGATTCCCAACTCTGGGAAAAAACTATGTGCTGTGTGTATCTATGCCCCTCATGATTTTAGTCATGGGATTGAATTTAAGAGCTGCAAGGTAATGTTGCAGCTCTATAGAACTCTGGTTAGACCACACTTGGAGTATTGTGTTCAGTTCTGGCCACCTCATTATAGGAAGGATGTGGAAGCTTTAGAGAGGGTGCATAGGAGATTTACCAGGATGCTGCCTGGATTGGAGAGCATGTCTTATGAGGATAGGTTGAGCGAGCTGGGGCTTTTCTCTTTGGAGAGGAGGATGAGTGGAGACATGACTGAGGTGTATAAAATATTAAGAGCAATAGATAGAGTGGACAGCCAGCGCCTCTTTCCCAGGGCACCAATGCTCAATACAAGAGGGCATGGCTTTAAAGTAGTGAGTGTGAAGTTCAAGGGAGATATCAGAGGGAGGTTTTTTACTCAGAGAGTAGTTGGGGCATGGAATGTGCTGTCTGTGGTAGTGGTGGAGGCAGGTACATTGGTCAAATTCAAGACATTACTAGATAAGCATATGGAATTTAAAATAGAGGGATATGTGAGAGGAAGGAGTTAGGTAGACGGGTGAGGTTTAAAGGTTGGCACAACATTGTGGGCTGAAGGGCCTGTATTGTGCTGTATTGTTCTATGTTCTAAGAAGAAAAAGGCCAAGTAGGTAAAGCTTCAGAAGTTAGGTTCAGACAGAGCACGTGAGGACTATAGAAGTGCTAGAAATGAACTCTAGAAAGGGATTAGGAAAGACAGGAGGGGCCATGAAAAGTCATTTGCAAGTAGGATTAAGGAGAATCCAAGGGCATTGTATACCTACGTCAGGAATAAGAGGATGACGAGGGAGAGGGTAGGACCATTTAACCATAGAACCATAGAAAACTACAGCACAGAAAACAGGCCATTTGGCCCTTCTAGTCTGTGCCAAAACATTATTGGGCTAGTCCCATTTACCTGCCCCAGCCCATACCCCTCCAGACCTCTCTCGTCCATGTATCTATCCAATTTAGTCTTAAAAGTTAAGAGCGAGCCCACATTTACCACATCAGATGGCAGCCCGTTCCACACTCCCACCACTCTTTGAGTGAAGAAGTTCCCTCTAATGTTCCCCCTAAACCTTTCCCCTTTCACCCTAAAGCCATGTCCTCTTGTACATATCTCTCCGAATCTAGGTGGAAAGAGCCTACTTGCATTAAGTCTGTCTATGCCCCTCATCATTTTATAAACCTCTATCATATCTCCCCTCATTCTTCTCTGCTCCAAGGAATAAAGTCCTAACATGCTCAGTCTTTCCCTGTAACTCAACTCCTGAAGACCCGGCAACATTCTTGTAAATCTCCTCTGCACTCTTTCAATCTTTACTGACATCCTTCCTGTAGTTCGGCGACCAGAATTGCACACAATATTCTAAATTTGGTCTCACCAATGACTTATACAACCTCACCAAAACATTCCATCTCCTATACTCAATACTTTGATTTATAAATGCCAGGATGCCAAAAGCAACCCTGTCTACCTGTGACATCACTTTCAAGGAATTATGTATCTGAACTCCCAGATCCCTTTGTTCCTCCGCACTCCTCAGTGCCCTACCATTTCCTGTGTGTGTCCTCCCTTGATTTGTCCTTCCAAAATGCAACACCTCACACTTGTCTGCATTAAATTCCATCTGCCATTTTCTGGACCATTTTTCCATTTGGTCCAGATCCCCCTGCAAGCTTTGAAAGCCCTCCTCACTGTCCACTACACCTCCAATCTTAGTGTCATCCGCAAATTTACTAATCCAATTTACCACATTATCTTCTAGATCATTGATATATACAACAAACAACGATGGCCCCAACACAGATCCCTGAGGCACACCACTAGTCACAGGCCTCCAATCTGAGAAACAACCATCCACAACCACTCTCTGTCTTCTCCCACTCAGCCAATTTTGGATCCAGTTTACAACCTTTCCATGGATACCTATACCTATTGACTGAACCTTCTGAACTAATCTTCCATGTGGGACCTTGTCAAAGGCCTTACTAAAGTCTATGTAGGACTTAAGGATAAAGAAGGGAAACTGCTTGGATGCAGAGGACGTGGGTGAGGTTCTGAATGAGTATTTCTCTTCAATATTTACCCAGGAAAGGGACATGCAGAAAGCAGAAATTGGAACTGAGGGTGGAAACATGTTAGGGCATTTAGAGGTCAAGGAGGAGGTAGTGTTCGATCTCCTGAACAGTATTAAGATGGATAATTCCCCGGATCCTGGTGGGATATACCCCAGGTTTTGAGGGAGGCGAGAGAGGAAATTGTTGGGGCCTTGACCAGTATCTTTGTGTCCTCTTTGACCACGGGCGAGGTCCCAGAGGACTGGCGAGTGGCTAATGTAGTTCCTTTATTTCACATAGAACATAGAACATGACAGCACAGTACAGGCCCTTCGGCCCACAATGTTGTGCTGACATTTTATCCTGCTCTAAGATCTATCTAACCCTTTCCTCCCACATAGCCCCCTATTTTTCTATCATTCATTTGTCTATCTAAGAGTCTCTTAAATGTCCCTAATGTATCTGCTCCCACAACCTCTGCCAGCAGTGCATTCCATACACGCACCGCTCTCTGTGTAAAAAAACTTACCCCTGACATCCCCCTTATACCTTCCTCCAATCACCTTAAAATTAAGTCCCCTCGTGTTAGACATTGTCATGCTGGGAAAAAGTCTCTGACTGTCCACTCGATCTATGCCTCTTATCATCTTGTACACTTCTATCAAGTCACCTCTCATCTTGCTTCTCTCCAAAGAGAAAAACACTAGCTCGTTCAACCTATCCTCATAAGACATGCTCTCCAATCCAGACAACATCCTGGTAAATCTCCTCTGCACCCTCTCTAAAGCTTCCACATCCTTCCTATGATGAGGCGACCAGAACTGAACACAGTACTCAGAGTGTGGTCTACCAGAGTTCTATAGAATTGCAACATCATCTCGCAGCTCTTGAACTCAATACCCCGACTAATGAACTCAATACCACTCCATAAGCCTTCTTAACAACCCTATCGACCTGCATGGCAACCTTGAGGGATCTATGGACGTGGACCTCAAGATCCCTCTGTTCCTCCACACTGCTAAGAGTCCTGCCATTAACCTTGTATTCTGCCTTTGAATTAGATCTCCTGAAGTGTATTACTTCACACTTTTCCAGGTTAAACTCCAGCTGCCACTTTTCAGCCCAGCTCTGCTTTCTATCAATATCCTGTTGTAATCTACAGCAACCTTCTACACTATCCACAGCACCACCAACCTTTGTATCATCAGCAAACTTACTAACCCACCCTTCTACATCCTCATCCAAGTCCTTTATAAAAATCACAAAGAGCAGGGGTCCCAGAACAGATCTCTGCGGAACACCACTGGTCACCGACCTCCAGGCAGAATACTCTCCATCTACCACCACCCTCTGTCTTCTATGGGCAAGGCAATTCTGAATCCACACAGCCAAGTTTCCCTGGATCCCATGCCTCCTGACTTTCTGAATAAGCCTTCCATGAGGAACCTTACTAAAATCCATGTACACCACATCCACTGCTCAACCTTCATCAATGTGCTTTGTCACATCCTCAAAGAATTCAATCAGGCTTGTGAGGCATGACCTGCCCCTCACAAAGCCATGTTCACTGTCCCTAAATCAGCCTAGGCTTCTCTAAATGTCCATAAATCCTGTCTCTAAGAATCTTCTCCAGTAATTTGCCCACCACTGAAGTAAGACTCACTGGTCTGTAATTCCCAGGGTTATCCCTACTCCCTTCCTTAAACAAAGGAACAACATTTGCCACCCTCCAATCATCTGGCACTACTCCTGTGGCCAATGAGGACTCAAAGATCATTGCCAAAGGTGCAGCAATCTCTTCCCTTGCTTCCCGTAATAACCTTGGATATATCTCGTCCGGCCGCGGAGATATATCTATCCAAATGTTTTTCAATGGTTCCAGCACTTCCTCCTTCCTCACATTGATACGCCCTGGCATATCAGCCTGTCATACGCCATCCTCACAAACGTCAAGGTCTCTCTCTCTCTCTCTCTCTCTCTCTCTCTCTCTCTCTCTCTCTCTCTCTCTCGAAAATACTGAAGTGAAGTATTCATTAAGGACCTCCCCTACCTCTTCCGACTCCAGGCACGTTTCCTTTTTTATCCCTGATCGGTCCTACCCTCACTCTAGTCATCCTCCTATTCTTCACATACACATAGAACACCTTGGGGTTTTCCTTGTTCCTACTCACCAAGGCCTTCTTATGCCCCCTTCTAGCTCTTCTAAGTCCATTCTTAAGCTCCCTCCTGGCTACCTTGTAACTCTCCAGAGCCCTGTCTGATCCATGCTTTCTTAACCTTAGGTAAGCTTCTTCCTGCCTCTTGACAAGCTATCCTACATCTCTTGTCAATCACAGTTCCTTCACTCTACCATCCTTACCCTGCCTCAATGGGACAAACTTATCCAGAGCTCCATGCAAGTACTCCCTAAAGAACCTCCACATTTCCGCTGTGCACTTCCCCAAGAACATCTGTTCCCAATTTACATTTCAAGTTCCTGGCTAATAGCATCATAATTCCCTCTCCCCCAGTTAAATACTTCCCCATATCGTCTGCTCCTATCCCTCTCCAAGGTTATGGTAAACGTCAAGGAGACCTTGAAAAAGGAACAAGGGAAAATCCAGGGAACTATAGACCAGTGAGTCTCACGTCAGCTGCAGGGAAATTGCTGGAGAAAATTCTTAAAGATAAGATATATGAGCATCTGGGATCCAATGGCTTGATTAGAGAAAGCTGGCATGGCTTTGTGCGGGGCAAGTCGCGTCTTACTAACCTGGTTGAGTTTTATAACAGGGTGACGAGAGAGACTGATGAAGGTAGAGCTGTGGATGTTATCTATATGGACTTCAGTAAGGCATTTGACAAAGTCCCACATCATCGGTTAATCAAGAAAGTTCAGATGCATGGGGTCAGTGGAGAATTGGCTGTGTGGATCCAGAACTGGCTTGCCTGTAGAAGACAAATGGTGGTGGTTGAAAGGACTTATTCAGGCTGGAGGCCTGTGAATAGTGGTGTTCTGCAGTACTGGGACCTCTGCTTTTGTGATGTACACAGATGACCTGGATGAGTATGTTGATGGGTGGGTTAGTAAGTTTGCAGACGATACCAAGATTGGTGTAGTTGTGAATAGTGTAGAAGACTGGTGACGGATACAGTGTGATATAGATCAGTTGCAGATATGGGCAGGGAAATGGCAGATGGAGTTTAACCCGGATAAATGTGAGGTGCTGCACCTTAGTAGGACTAATGTCAAGAGGCAGTACACTCTTAAGGGCAAGACCCTTAACAGTGTTGAAGAGCAGAGAGACCTTGGGGTGCAAATCCATGACTCATTGAAAGTGGCTACACAGATAGACAGGGTGGTTAAGAAGGCTTATGAAATGCTTGCATTTACTAATTGAGGTATTGAGTATAGGAGTCAAGAAGTTCTGATACATCTCTATAGAACTCTGGTTAGGCCACATTTAGAGTATTGCGTGCAATTCTGGTCACCTCACTATAGGAAGGATGTTGAGGCTTTAGAGAGGGTGCAGAGGAGGTTTACCAGGATGCTGCCTGGATTAGAGGGCATGTGCTATCTTGGACAAACTTGGGCTCTTTTCTCTGGAGTGGCAGAGGCTGAGGGGTGATCTGTTGGAAGTGTATAAAATTATGAAGGGCATAGATAGGGTGGGCAAGCAATATCTTTTTCCCACTAGTGGGGTGCCACAGGGCTCGGTGCTGGGACCGCAGCTGTTTACGATCTATGTTGATGATTTAGATGAAGGCATTGTGAATAACATTAGCAAGTTTGCTGATGATACAAAGTTGGGTGGCAGTGCGACATGTGTAGAGGAAGTTAGGAGAATTCAAGGTGATTTGGATAGGTTGGGTAAGTGGGCAGATACTTGGCAGATGAAGTTTAATGTGGATAAGTGTGAGGTTATCCACTTTGGGAGCAGGAACAGGAAGGCAGATTATTATCTGAATGGTGTGGAGTTAGGTAAGGGGGAAATACAAAGGGATCTTGGAGTCCTTGTTCATCAGTCACTGAAAGTGAATGAGCAAGTGCAGCAGGCAGTGATGAAGGCTAATGGAATGTTGGCCTGTATTACAAGGGGAATTGAGTACAAAAGCAAAGAGATTCTTTTGCATTTGTGCAGGGCCCTGGTGAGACCACTCCTGGAGTATTGTGTACAGTTTTGGTCTCCAGGGTTAAGGAAGGATATCCTGGCTATAGAGGGCGTGCAGCGTAGGTTTACAAGGTTAATTCCGGGGATGTCGGGACTGTCTTATGCTGAGAGGTTGGAGAGACTGGGATTGTACACGCTGGAATTGAGAAGATTGAGAGGGGATCTGATTGAAACATACAGGATTATTAAGGGATTGGACAAGATAGAGACAGGAAATATGTTCCAGATGTTGGGGAAGTCCAGGACCAGGGGGCATGATTTAAGAATAAGGGCTAGGCCATTTAGGACAGAGGTGAGGAAAAACTTCTTCTCCCAGAGGGTTGTGAATTTGCGGAATGCACTGCCTCAGAGGGCAGTGGAGGCCAATTCTCTGGGCACTTTCAAGAAGGAGCTAGATAGGTTTCTTATCGATAGGGGAATCAACAGATATGGGGACAAGGCAGGAACAGGATATTGATTGTTGAGGATCAGCCATGATCTCAAAATGGCGGTGCAGACTTGAAGGGCCAAATGGTCTACTTCTGCTCCTATTGTCTATTGTCTATTATTGAACGATCCAATACCAGAGGGCATGCATTTAAGGTGAGAGGGGGTAGGTGCAGAACAGATGTGAGGGGTATGTTTTTTACTGAGAGAGTGGTGGATGCCTGGAATGCGTTGCCTGATAGGGTGGTGGAGGCAAGTTCATTGGGGGCTTTTAAGAGAGTCTTGGATGGGCACATGAATGAGAGGAAAATAGAGGGATATGGACATTCTGTGGGTAGGAGGGAATAGCTATGTCAGCACAACATTGTGGGCCGAAGGGCCCGTTCTGTGCTGTACTGTTCTATGGATGGAGTCTGCACCTTTGTTACCCAACAGTTTGTTAAAAGCAGCAAAAAAAACAACAGCTGGAGAAAGTCAGCGGGTCGAGCAGCATCTGTGGAGGCAGAGGGGTGGTGGAGGTTTCGAGAGGAGACACTTCATCAGGACGGAGAGTGTCGAGGGGGTGGAGGGGAGATGGCCGGTAGAAAGGGTGTGGTGGTGAGGCAAGGGCTGGGAGGTTGTGGATGGAACCAGGTGATGGGGGAGATGATGGACAGCTGGAGCCAGGTGGGTAGAGACAGGTAAGGCTGCTTGACCTGCTGACTTCCTCCAGCTGTTCGTGTTCTGCAGATGTTTGGAACTTCCTTCACTGAAAAACTGGAAATATCCGCAGTCAGCACCAACCGTCCCAGGCAACTTGTGGGCATTTCAATAAAAGCCTGCCTTTCTGTTTAGATTCCCGAGAAGTGACCACAGTGCCCGAGAGGTGACCGACCATGTCGCAAACTGCCGAAGATGCCCTGGAGCTGTCCAAATCCGCTGTGGAGGCCGCACAGGCAGCGGTGGACATCATTGAATCAGCGGAGAAGTTTGCCTCCGCACTCGGGGTGTTGGGCCCCATCATTGGGGTGGCCGCAGCCATTGTTAAACTCGCCCTGGGCAATGTGGACAGCCCGGAGCTGGCCTTCATGAAGGAGCAGTTCCAGATCGTCAGGAACCAGCTGGATGTCATCTCGGGGCAGATTTCGGAAGTCCTGCGGGAGATCGAGAGAAGCACGATGGACAACCAGTACTTCCCCATTGAGGAAAACATCAAGAACCAGTTCAGAAAGTACATCAACATCCTTGACGCAGCGCCGGAGTTCCGACAGAAGGAGAAGGAAGAGTTCCTCAAACACTTCAACGCGACCAAGGGAGACCAGAACCTCCATACTCTCTATGATGGGGTGATGGGGAACACCGGCGCCTTTGGCAAATCCATCCTGGACACCGCCATGAACTGTGACCAGAGGAACCGGCGCCTGATGGAGGGGATCTGCGCCCGACTGAAGAACCTCTTCTGTATCGGTCTGATCGCCCTTCTGGGACACGCTGGCATCACTGGGAACGATGTAAAGGCGCTGGAGGCGGAATGGAACCAGAAACTGGCTGAAATCGAGGGCAAAATGAAATCCATGGTCGATCGGTGCATCCATGAGTTTGCGGAGCAGGCGGAGATAGATGTGAAGAAATGGATAGAGCAGAAGGGCGGGAGAGATAACAGGGAATGCTCGTCGTACGTCCGGGATAAATTGGGAAAGAAATATGATTGGGTCAGTTGGTCGGTGCGGGTCTATGATCCCGTCCACAGGTATGAAAATCACTGCGTCTGTGGCCCTAACCGCTTTCACTTCTTCAGGCTCAATAATGTTAATATTGTTGTCTCCTACACCACCGACCCAAAGCCAGTTGACGAGAGCCGCCTCAACCATTTAATGAACGGGAAGGACGGCTGGAAAGATCCACTAAAGGTGGCGGAACATATCTCCCAGAACCTCTCCGGTGGGCATGTTGTCCACACAGTGAGACGGTACAAAGGTCTGTGGGGCGCCTGGAACTTCCCCGATGGATGTCATTACTGGAAGAACTACAGTGGTGTCACCCTGTGCGTCCACCCAGTATAAACTCCCACTGTCCCGGGACACTCCTTGTAACCCCCCCCCCCCCCCACCACTGACCCCACGGAGCCCCCAGTATCACCAACACCCTCCGGTACCTCCCCACCCCTCTTCCCCCTTCACCATTCGGCCCTGGGGCCCGATCCCCGGAGCCAGGACACCCCTGACTCTGGTCCCGGAGACGCTTCCTTTCTGCGCTGCCGCCAACGCTGTGAAACCCCGGGTTAGTCGGCCTGACGCTGCCGCCTCCCCGCGCCCACCCTGGACCGAATGTACCCCCCGTGTCACTCTATAAGGCTCGGGCTGTGCAGTCCTCAGCTCCCCCACCCCACCCTCTCTGTGCCCTCAGCATCAGACCCACCCCGCCTGGGTCCGGGGGTCTCCGCTCACGGTGAGGCGAACGCTCCCACCTTCACTGTCAGTGAGGAGGGGAGAGCGGATACAGCTCCCAAATCCGGCCCGAGGACAGGGCTCCCCCGGAAACCCGCACACCTCTCCCCTACATGTTGTCACAGGGGAGGTCAGAGCACAGTCCGAGCCCACGGCGACGGGGCTGATGAAGGCGGGCTGGCCCGTGTCTGCCACAGCCGGCTACTGACGGACAGATCAAGGTCCTGTCCACAGCTTCTCTCCCCAGATATTCACCCTGTTCCCACCAACGCATCTCCAAAGCCCCACATCCCGAGGGGGTGCGGGGTTTAACGCTGTGGTGCGGGAGGAGGGAGGAACACTCCGCAGACCCACACTGGAGAAGCGGGGACAGGCTGTAAGTCTGTCAGGCCGGGGACCACCTTCCCCGCCAGAGGGGGATTCACTTGTTGTTTGTTTCCGCCGGAATCTGATCTCTGCCGCTTGCTCAGTCTGTAACCACGGAACAGCCACAATCGGATATCCTGCAAGCTTTGCGAGTAATTGGTGTGGTTGCTGGGTTTTGATTAAAATGCTTGCTTGGGACTGTGGGAACGAAGCTGGTTGTTCGTGTGCTCGGGAATGTGCTGAATAAACGTATGAAAGGCTCAACGTCTGGTAACTGTTCCTCACACGCTGATGCCGGTCATGAACACCATGGGGACGACCAGGCATCGAGGCTGCATCGTTGTTATCCACAGTCATCGAGGCAGAGAACATGGAACAGTACAGCAGAGGCCCTTCGACCCGCCATAATTAAACTAAGAACACCCAACTGAACGAATCCTTTCTGCCTGCACATGGCCCCGACCCTTCCATTCTCTGAATGTTCATGTGCCTAACATCCTCAAACCCCTCCATAGTATCTGCCTCCACCCCCACCCCAGGTACCCACCGCTCTCTGTGTAAAAACCTGCCCCACACATCTTCTTTGAACTTTCCCCCCTCACCTTAAATACATGTCACCGAAAACAGTTATCAGGATTTACAGAGGGTCCTTGATCAGCTGGGTCAGTGGGCTGAGAAATGGTAAATGGAGTTTAATTCAAATAAGTGTGAGGTGTTGCATTTTAGGAAGGCAAATGAGGGTAGGACATTCACAGTGAACGGTAGGGCCCCTGGGAGTGTTATAGAACAGAGGGACCTAGGAGTACAGGTACATGGTTCCATGAGGGTGGTGTCACAGGTAGACAGGGTGGTGAAGAAGGTATTTGGCTCGCTGGCCTTCACCAGTCAGGCACTGAGTACAGGAGTTGGGATGTTATGTTGCAGATGTACAAGAGGTTGGTGAGGCTGCAGTTGGAATATTGTGTTTAGTTTTGGTCACCCTGCAATAGCAAAGATGCCATTAAGCAGGAGAGCGTGCAGAGGAGATTGATGAGGATGTTACAGGGACTCAGTGGACTGGGTTATGGAGAGAGGGTGAGCAGGTTGGGACTTTATTCATTGGAGCGTAGGAGAACGAGGGGTGGTCTTATAGAGGTACATAGAAGAGTACAGCACAGTACGGGCCCTTCGGCCCACTATGTTGTGCCGACCTATGTAAACCAACTCCACAATCAACCTAACCCACCTACACAGCCCATAACCTTCCATTTGTCTGACATCCATGTGCCTATATAAGAGTCTTTTAAATGTCCCTGTTGTATTAGCCTCTACCACCACCCTTGGCAGTGTGTTCCAGGAACCCATCACTCTTTGTGTGTATATTAAGAAGAACCTACCTCTGACATTGCCCCTAAACTTTCCTCCACTCACCTTAAATTGATATCCTCTGGTATTGGCCATTGCTGCCCTGGGGAAAAGGTGCTGGCTGTTCACTATCTATGCTCCTCATAATCTTACACACGTCTGTCAAGTCACCTCTCATCCTCCTCTCCAAAGAGAAAAGCCCCAGTTCACTCAACCTATCCTCATAAGACATGCTCTCCAATCCAGGCAGCATCCTGGTAAATCTCCTCTGCACCCTCTCTAAAGCTTCTACATCCTTCCTATAATGAGGTGACCAGAACTGAACACAATACCCCAAGTGTGGTCTAACCAGAGTTCTATAGAGCTGCAACATTACCTTGAAGCTCTTAAATTCGATCCCATGACTAAAATCATGCAGGGCATAGATACACACAGCACATAGTTTTTTCCCAAAGTTGGGAATCAAGAACTAGAGGGCATAGTTTAAGCTGCGAGGGGAGAGATTTAATAGGAACCTAAGGGACAACTTTTTCCCCAGAGAGAGGTCAGAAGATCTCCCCTCAGTCTCCTGCACTCCAGGAAATAAAGTCCTAACCTATTGTGGGAGAAACGTGAAAGAAAATTGAGAATGTTCTCGAATTTCTGCAGGAGGGGAGCTAGAGGGTAACCTTTTGTTCTGCTGATAACTAAGGATTTAGGTGATGAAATTTGCCTCAGGCTTCTGTGTCCTGTCTGTCACATCCCAGCAGGATGTGGCGATATAATTGTACTCTGTTCCTTAAAAGTGCTAGACTGAAGCCATGATTGCTCACTTCTGCTATTTGTGCTTGGATGCTCTTAGTCACGTACGCTTGTAAGATAAATGAAGGTTGTAATCTCTTGGTGGGGCAGAGCTGCAGAACTCCACTTTTAGGAGTCTGAGCTCTCCATGATATCATGCTACAATAAAGATTTATGAAGCAGATGCCTTCCGAGTCCGTGTAATTTAATACTTTTCCACAACAATTGGCGACGAGGATGGGATCCTCTTGTGTCCTAACACCTTCCAAGTTGGTGAGGAACTACTGGACGGCCACTATTTAGCAGGATCCCTGAAAAGAACCCAAGCGAAGAAAGGTACTTTCCAAGTTCATAGAATCAAAGAACATAGAACAGTACAGCACAGTACAGGCCCTTCGGCCCACAATCTTGTGCTGACCTTTAAACCTCGCTTAAGACTATCTAACCCCTTTCTCCCACATATCCCTCTATTATAAATTCCTCCATATGCTTATCTAGCAATCTCGAATTTGACCAATGTACCTGCCTCCACCACCACCCCAGGCAGCGCATTCCATGACACAACCACTCTCTGGGTAAAAAACCCTCCTCTGATATCTCCCTTGAACTTCCCACCCATTACTTTAAAGCCATGCCCTCTTGTATTGAGCATTGGTGCCCTGGGAAAGAGGTGCTGGCTGTCTATCTATTCCTCTTAATATTTTGTACACCTCTATCATGTCTCTTCTCATCCTCCTTCTCTCCAAAGCCCTAGCTCCCTTAGTCTCTCCTCATAATGCATACTCTCTAAACCAGACAGCATCCTGGTAAATCTCCTCTGCACCCTTTCCAATGCTTCCACATCCTTCCTATAATGAGGTGACCAGAACTCTGTGGTTTAACCAGAGTTTTGTCAAGCTGCATCATTACCTCGCGGCTCTTAAACTTGATCCCACAACTTATCGAAGCTAACATCCCATAAGCTTTCTTAACTACCCTATCCACCTGCGAGGCAACTTTCAGGGATCTGTGGATATGGACCCCCAGATCCCTCTGCTCCTCCACACTACCAAGAATCCTTCCATTAACTTTGTACTCAGCCTTGGAGTTTGTCCTTTCAAAGTGTACCACCTCACACTTCTCTGGATTGAACTCAATCTCCCACTTCTCAGCCCAGCTCTGCATCCTGTCAATGTCCCTCTGCAATCTTCAACAATCCTCTACACTATCCACAACACCAGCAACCTTTGTGTCATCTGCAAACTTGCCAACCCACCCTTCTACCCCCTCATCCAAGTCATTGATAAAAATCACGAAAAGCAGAGGTCCCAGTACCGATCCTTGTGGGACACTGCTAGTCACAGCCCTCCAATCTGAATGCACTCCCTCCACCACAACCCTCTGCTTTCTACAGGCAAGCCAATTCTGAATCCACATGGCCAAGCTTGCCTGGATCCCATGCCCTCTGATCTTCTGAAGAAGCCTACCATGTGGAACCTTGTCAAATGCCTTACTAAAATCCATGTAGACCACATCTACTACACTACCCTCATCAATCTGTCTGGTCATGTCCTCAAAGAACACTATCAGGCTTGTGAGACATGTTCTTCCCTTCACAAAGCCATGCTGGCTCTCCCTGATCAGACCATGATTCTCTAAATGCCCATAGATCCTATCTCTAAGAATCCTTTCCAACAGCTTGCCCAGCACAGACATAACGCTCAGTGGTCTATAATTCCCTGGACTATCTGTACTACCTTTTTTGAATAAGGGGACAACATTTGCCACCCTCCAATCCTCCGGTACCATTTCAGTGGACAACAAGGACTCAAAGATCCAAGCCAAAGGCTCAGTAATTTCCTCCCTTGCCTCGCAGAGCAGCCTGGGGAATATTCCATCAGGCCCCGGGGACTTACTGTATCTGTCCTAATATTTTCTAACAGCTCCAACACATCCTCTCTCTTGATATCTACATACTCTAAAACATTAACTTTAACAACACTGTCCTCAGCATCATCAAGGCCCCTCTCCTTGGTGAATACTGAAGAGAAGTATTCATTGAGGACCTCACCCACTTCCACAGCTTCCAGGCACATCTTTCCACCTTTATCCCTAATTGGTCCTACCTTTACTCCCGTCGTCATCCTGCTCTTCACATAATTGAAAAATGCCTTCGGCTTTTCCTTAACCCTACTCGCCAGGGCATTTTCATGTCCCCTTCTTGCTCTCCTCAGCCCTTCTTAAGTTCCTTCCTTGCCACCCTATATTCCTCATGAGCCCTATCTGATCCTTGCTGCTTACACCTTATATATGCTGCCTTCTTCCTCCTAACTAGATGTTCCACCTCCCTTGTCACCCACGGTTCCTTCACCCTGCCATTCCTTCTCTGCCTCACCGGGACAAATTTATCCCTAACATCTGTTACGTACCAGCAACAATAGAAACACAACAAGCCAGGTTTCCACGTTAAAATCTATTTATTAATAACCACTTGTAATAGTAAGAGAAAATAAAATGTTAGATGTTAGATATTGATCATACTAAACCAAAGTGTGTGTGTGGCTAGTTACCAAACCACCCAGTTTAGGAATAGTTCTCAAAGTTTTATGATGGCAAACCAGTTCAGTTCAGAAAGTCATGAAGTAGAATGATGAGCAAAGGCTTCTGAAAACCACAGTAGAATGTAGAGAAAATAGAGAGAAGGAGTTTACGAAATCCACAAGTTCCACGATGGAACAATACGAAACCTCAGTCACCGAACATCTCCATTGCTTTGATCCGAAGTATCTGCCACACTGAGGGCACTCAATACGTGGCTGCCCACTGATATACCTGCTTTCCAGTACAGGTTAACGACAAAGTGGGCTCCACAGATTGCTCCAAATATCCATACATGGATTTTAAAGTGACAGTCGCAATGATTGTTCTTCACCCATAGATACAGCGACCGGCAGTCAGTGCTACCAACTCTCACGTCTTTCCTTCTCTCTCTCTCTCTCTCTCTAACATCTTGTCTCTGTCTCTGTCTCTGTCTCTCTCTCTCTCTCTCTTGCTCTCTGACTGTCTGTGCAATTGCCAGGGCATTCCAGTTATAGTCATTTTTTTTCACTCTCAGTAGTCAGATACAGCACGCACATTACCATTCAGGCATCTTAAAGGGACACTCATCAAGTAGCAACCTGGGCTCAGAATACACCCTGCAAGAGATCCCTGAACAACGACCACATCCCCATAGTACATTTCCCTTCAAAAATGTCATCCCAATTCACACTCTCAAGTTCTAGCCTTATAGCCTCATAATTTGCCCTTCCCCAATTAAATATCTTCCTGTCCTCTTGGCTCCTATCCCTGTCCATGACAATGCTAAAGGTTAGGGAGCAGTGGTCACTGTCCCCCAAATGCTCACCCACTGTGGGATCTGTCACCTGACCCAGTTCATTACCTAATACTAGATCAAATATGGCTTTCCCTCTAGTCAGCCTGTCAACATACTGTGACAGGAATCCGTCCTGGACACACTTAACAAACTTTGCCCCATCTAAACCTTTAGTACTAAGCAGGTGCCAATCAATCCTTGGGAAGTTGAAGTCTCCCGTGATAACAACCCTGTTATTTTTACACCTTTCCAAAACCTGCCTCCCGATCTGCTCCTCAGTATCCCTGCTGCTACCGGGCGGCCTATAGAATACTCCCAGTAGAGTAACTGCTCCTTTCTTGTTCCTAACTTCCACCCCTACTGACTCTAGAGAGGATCCTACTACATTATCCACCTGTTCTGCAGCTGTAATAGTGTCCCTGACCAGTAACGCCACCCCTCCTCCTCTCCTCCCCCCCTCCCCATCCCTTTTAAAACACTGAAAACCAGGAATATTCAGTATCCATTCCTGACCTGGTGACAGCCAAGTCTCTGCAAGAGCCACAATATCATAGTTCCATGTATTTATCCAAGCTCTCAGTTCATCACCCTTATTCCTGATACTTCTTGCATTTAAGTAAATGCACTTTAGCCCATCCACATTACTACTTTTATAGCCTGTCCTCTGCTTCTCCTTCCTCAAAGCCTCTCTATATGTTAGATCTGACTTTACTCCATGCACTTCTTCCACTGACCTACCCCTCCAGTTCCCATCCCCTTGCAAACTAGGTAAGCCCTCCTGAACCACACTAGCAAACCTGCCTGCAAGGATATTGGTCCCCCTCGAGTTCTGGTGTAACCCATCCAATCTGTACAGGTCCCACCTTCCCCAGAAGAGATCCCAATGATCCAAAAATCTAAAACCCTCCCTCCTGCACCAACTCCTCAGCAACTCATTCATCTGCCACCTCCTCCTATTCCTACCTTCACTATCACATGGCACTAGCAGCAATCCTGAGGTTGCTACCCTTGATGTCCTGTTCTTCAGCCTTCTGCCTAGCTCCCTAAACTCACTTTTCAGGACTTCATCCCTCTTTCTACCTACGTCATTGGTACCAACATGTACCACGACTTCTGGCTGCTTTCCCTCCCGCACAAGAATGCTGTGGACCTGATCAGAGACATCCCAGACCCTGGCACCTGGGAGGCAACATATCATCTGGGATTCTCGCTCATGGCCACAGAACCTCCTATCTGTTCCCCTGACTATTGAGTCCTCTATCACTATTGCCCTCCTCTTCTCCCTTCCCTTCTGAGCAGCAGGACCAGTCCCAGTGCAGAGACCTGGCTACTGCTGCTTGATCCCTGTAGGTCATCCCCCTCAACAGCATCCAAAGCGGAATTCCTGATTTTGAGGGGAACAGCCTCCAGGGTCTTCTGCACTGTCTGCCTGTTCCCTTTCTCTCTCTCTCCCCTGACAGTCACCCATCTATCTGCCTCCTGGACCATAGAAGTACCTGCTCTAAGGAGGGGGCAGTGGCTGCCTCCCGATGCACAGCATCTACATAACTCTCTCCCTCCCTGATGCTTCACAGTGTTCGAAGCTGCGACTCCAGCTCATCAATTCTGAGCTGAAGTTCCTCCAGCCTCAAGCACTTACTGCAGATGTGGTCACAGTGCACCACAGCAAGGTCCATTAGCTTCCACATCAAGCAGCTGCAGCACATCGCCTTGTCCTCCATCTGAATGATCTGAACCCTGGTTTGTCCTCCCAAAGTGCATCACCTCACACTTGTCAGCATTAATCTGCCATTTTTCAGCCCATTTTCCCAGCTGGTCCAGATCACCTTGCAAGCTTTGATAGCCTTCCTCACTGTCCACTACACCCCCAATCTTGGTGTCATCCACAAATTTGCTGATCCAGTTTACCACATTATCATCTAAATCATTAATATAGATGATAAACAACAATGGGCCCAGCACTGATCCCTGTGGCACACTACTAGTCACAGGCCTCCAGTCAGAGAGACAACCATCTCCAGCTTCTCCCGCTAAGCCAATGTTGAATCCAATAGACTACTTCATCCTGAACGCCGAGCGACTTAACCTTCTGGAGCAGCCTCCCATGTGGGACTTTGTCAAAGGCCTTGCTACAGTCCGTGTGGACAACGTCCACCACCTTCCCTTCATCAACCCTCATCCCCTCTGTCATCAGATTTCTGAATGGTCCATAAACTTGTGAACACTATCTCGTTATTCATTTTTTGTTGGAACTTTATTGATTTTGTAATTTATAGTAATTTTATGTCTTTGCACTGTCCTGCTGCCGCAAAACAACAAATTTTACGTCATACAAGACACTGATAATAAAACCTAAACCTGAACCCGAACCCGAACCCGGCTGAGGCAGGAACATTAACAACATTTAAAAGGCACTAGGACAGGTCCATGGATGGGAAAGGTTCCGAGGGATACAGGCCAAATGCAGGCAAATGGGACTGGCTTAGATGGGAGTCTTGGTTGGCACAGACCAGTTGGGCTGAAGAGTCTGTGTCTGTATGGCATCAGTATGACTCCAAAGGGTGTGTGGAATAGAATATAGAACAGTACAGCACAGGAACTGGCCCCTTCGCCCACCATGTCTGTGCTGAACAGGATGCCAAATTAAACTAAATTTCTTCTGCCTCTACATAATCCATATCCATCCATTCCCTGCATATTCATGTGTCTATCTAATAGCCTCTTGAACGCCTCTATCATATCTGCCTCCAACACCAGCTCTGTAAGCTTGATCCAGGCACCCACCACTCTCTGTGTATAAACGTTGCCCCGCACATCTCCTTTAAACTTTCTCTCTCTCACCTTAAATGCCTTGTGCTCTCGTACTTGACACTTCTACCCTGGGGAAACAGATCCTACAGTCTAACTGTCTAAGATTATGCCTCCCATAATCTTATAAACCAAGTATAGGTAAATAGATAGGTGTATACACGATGGTCAGCATGGCCACAGTGGGCCAAAGGGCCTGTTTTTCTGTTGTATGACTCTGTGACGAAACTTATCCTCTTTAGTTTGAGTTACCTCTGCAATGTGGAAACACTTCTACTGACTACCCCGCTTGTCATTTTGAATACCTCTATCAGGTCCCTCCTCAGCATCCTCTGCCTCAAGGTAAACAACACCAGCCTCTCCAGTGTCTGCTCATCATTTGGACGCTCCGTCCTGGGCACGATCCTCCGCACCCTCTCCAGTGCAATCACTCGGTGCTCCACTTCCGGCTGAACCAATGGATTATATGTGTTCTTCATCACCTTATTCACCAGTGCTGCCACCTTCTGGGATCCGACGACACGACCAGGTCCCTCTGTTTCTCAGTTCATTGTGTTTGTCCGAGCCTCATCACTCCTCCCAAAGGGCAGCACCTCACACCTGACGGATTAAATTCCATCTGCCATTGCTCTGCCCACCCTCTCAACCTGTAACCTGCGGCTCTCCTCCTCGCTGCCAACACCACCCATTTTCATATCTTCTGCTAACCTGCATCCACTGCAATGAAGTGTTTGGAGAGGTTGGTGATGGTGCCAATTAACTCCAGCCTCAGAGGTGACCTGGTTCCCCTTCAATTTGCCCACCTCCACAACAGGTCAGCAGCAGATGCGACTTCAGTGCCTCCACTCAGTTCTAGATCATCGGACAACAGGAACACGTCGGGCAGGGAAGCAGTAGAGGCTACCTCATTAAGTATATTTAAGACACAGTTAGATCGATTTTTGCATAGTTGGGGAATTAAGGGTAATGGGGAAAAGGCAGGTCGGTGGATCTGAGTCCACGGGCAGATCAGCCATGATCTTATTGAATGGTGGAGCAGGCTCGACGGGCCAGATGGCCGCCTCCTGTTCCTGTTTCTTATGTTCTGATGTCAGGCTGCTGTTCATCAACTGCAGCTCGGAGTTCAGCACTATCATCTTATCCAAACTTATCACCAAGCTCCAAGACCAGGGCCTCTGTACCTCCTTCCGCAGCTGGGCCCTTGACTTCCTCAGTCAGTGAGGATTGGGAACAACATCTCCTCTTCACTGATCATCAACACAGTGGATCTTAAGGGGGTGTGCCTAGACGCCTGCTCAACTCATTTACACCCATGACTGTGTGGCTAAGCACTGTTCCAATAACGTTTATAAGTTCATAGAAGACACCAGTGCTGTTGGCCGAGTCTGCCCCATTGACTCCCCAGAGCCCTGTGTCAGTCCCACACTAATCCCACTGCCCCGCGCTCTCCCCACAGCCCTGTCAGTCCCTAAACTAATCCCACTGCCCCATTGTCTCCCCACAGTCCTGTCAGAGCCACACTAATCCCACCACCCCGCTCCCTCCCCACAGCCCTGCATGTCCCCACACTGATCCCACCACCCCGCTCTCTCCCCACAGCCCTGCGCCAATTTCTGCTTCCCCCAGGCACCCTCACCAACCCTCCCCAGATTTCCCTGATGGAAATAATTATTCCAATTTTCCCTTGAAATGCACAATGAATGTGACGCACTCGACATGAAACATACAAAACAGATTAGTTGGGAGCAGGAGTCATACATGACGCCCCTCCAGCTGCCCCACCATTCAATCTGTCCCTGGTGACCTGCCCATCACCTCAACCCCACGTCCCTGTGACCCCCAGTAACCTTTCACCCCCTTGCCTAAGGAGAGTTTCTTCAAGGATATAAACAGAGGGGTCTGAATGAACAGTGGCTTCCCCGAGAGTGAGGCTGGTCAATTGGTGATGAACATAGAACAGTCCAGCACCCGATAGGCCCTTTGGCCCAAGTGCCAATTTAAACTGCACATCTGCCTGCACTTGCACCGTAACCCACAGACAAGGCAGTGCCAGTGTGGTCTGGCAGACTGACCTCCACCTGAGAGAAGCCAGATGGCAGCTCTCAGACACCTCCACTTACCTACCCCTCGACCAGGACCCCAGTGACGATCATCTGGCCACTGTCTCCAGTACCACCATGGATCTCTTCACCTCTGGAGATCTCCCCTCCACAGCCCCAACCTGATAATTCCCCAACCCCACACTGCCTGTTTCTGTCTCCTCCCCAAGATTCACAAACAAGCGTGTCTTGGTAGGCCCAATGTTTCTGTCTGCACCTGCCCTACTGAACTCATCTCCTCACACCTCGACTCCATCTTGTCCCCCCGGTCCAGTCCCTTCCCAGCATATCCTGGACACCTCACATCGAAGGTGAAGGAAAATCCAAAAGGATGGTATAAGTATATTAAGGGAAAAACATTAACTAGGGAGGGAATAGGGCCCCTCAGAGACCAAAGGGGACACCTTTGTGTGGAGCTGCAGGAGATGGGTGAATGAATATTTGGGTAAATTAGTTTATTATTGTCATATGTACCGCGGTACAGTGAAAAACTTGTCTTGCATACTGATTGTACAGATCAATTCATTACACAGTGCATTGAGGTTGTACAAGGGAAAACAATAACAGAATGCAGAGTAAAGTGTCACAGCTACAGGGAAAGTGCAGTGCAGGCAGACAATAAGGTGCAAGGTCATAACGAGGTAGATTGTGAGGTCAAGAGTCCACTTTATCATACTAGGGAACCGTTCAATAGTCTTACAACAGCGGGATAGAAGCCGTCCTTGAGCCTGGTGAGGGTCGACAGGGACATGCCAAATTTCGTTAGCCTCCTGAGGAAGTAGAGGTGCTGGTGAACTTTCTTGACTATGGTGTCAACATGATTGGACCAGGACAGGCTATTGGTGATGTTCACTCCAAGGAACTTGAAGCTCTCAACCCAGCTTCCTCATAACTCAAGCCCTCCAGTCCTGGTCATATCCTCCTGAAGCCTCCGCTCCAGCTTAATGACATCATTTCTACTGCACACAGCACTCCAAGTGCTTGCTAATGAATCTTTGTGTAGTGGTAAAATGACATCTGAACTACTGCACTCAGTGCCCTGACTAATGAGGGCCAGCGTGCCAAACGCCTTCTTCACCACCCTGTCTACCTGTGTTGCCACTTTCAGGGAACCATGTACCTGTACCCCAAGGTCTCTCAGTACTACAACAGCCTCCAGGGTCCGACCATGTACTGTGCAAGTCCTGCCCTGGTTTAACATCCCACAATACAACACCTCACAGTCATTTTACATCAACCATTCCTTAGCCCACTTTTCCAGCTGATCTCGATCCCTCTGTAATCTAGATAACTTGCTCCGCTGGACAAGGTTCAAGGCCACAACGAGGCAGATTGTGAGGTCAAGAGTCTATCTTATCGTACTAGGGAACCGTTCAATAGTCTTACAACAGCAGGATAGAAGCTGTGCTTGAGCCTGGTGGTACATGCTTTCAGGCTTTTGAATCTTCTGCCCGATGGGAGGGAGAAGAAGAGAGAATGAGACCATAAGATCAGAAAACATAGGAGCAGAATTAGGCCATTCAGTCCATCAAGTCTGCTCCGCCATTCAATCACGGCTGATTTGTTTCTCCTTCTCAACCCCATTCTCCTGCCTTCTCCCCGTAACCTTGATGGCCTTACTAATCAAGAACCTATCAACCTCTGCTTTAAATACACCCAATGACTTGGCCTCCACAGCCGTCTGTGGCAACGAATTCCACAGATTCACCGCCCTCTGGCTAAAGAAATTCCTCCTCATCTCTGTTCTAAAGGGATGCCCTTCTATTCTGAGGCTGTCCCCTCTGGTCCTAGACTCTCCCACTACTGGAAACATCCTCTCCATGTCCACTCTATCCAGGCCTTTCAATATTCGGGAGGTTTCAATGATCTCCCCCTTATCCTTCTAAACTCCAGTGAGAACAGGCCCAGAGCCATCAAACGCTCCTCATATATTAACCCTTTCATTCATTCTTGTAAACCTCCTCTGGACCCTCTCCAATGCCAGCATATCCTTCCTTAGATATGGGGCCCAAAACTGCTCACAATACTCCAAATGTGTCTGACCAACACCTTATAAATCCTCAGCATTACACCCTTGCTTTTATATTCCAGTTCTCTCGAAATGAATACTAACATTGCATTTGCCTTCCTTACTACCGACTCAACCTGCAAGTTAACCTTTAGGGAATCCTGCGCTAGGACCCCCAAGTCCCTTTGCATCTCCGATTTCTGAATTCTCTCCCCGTTAAGAAAATAGTCTACGCCTTTACTCCTTCTACCAAAGTGCATGACCGTACACTTCCCTACACTGTATCCATCTGCCACTTCTTTACCCATTCTCCCAACCTAACCAAGTCCTTCTGCAGACTCCCTGCTTCCTCAGCACTACCTGCCCCTCCACCTGTCTTTGAATCATCTGCAAACCTGGCCACAAAGCCATCAATTCTGTCATCCAGATCATTATCATATAACGTGAAAAGTAGTGGACCCAACACTGACCCCTGCGGAACACCACTAGTCACCGGCAGCCAACCAGGAAAGGTTCCCTTTATTCCCACTCTTTCCCTTCTGCCAGTCAGCCAACCTTCTATCCATGTTAGTACCTCTCCTGTAATACCATGGGCTCCTATCTTGTTTAGCAGCATCATGAGCGGAGGCCATCTGCAACAACACTGGTGAGTAGCTGGTAAGTAAAGGTAAGGTTTACTGTCATTGTTGTAACTTTTAAGTAGACTACAGTTAGGTAAGAAAAAATAGTTCAGATGGAGGGCAAGGCGATGTGCTGCAGCTGCTTGATGTGGGAGCTAGTGGACCCTGTTGTGGTGCATGGTGACCACATCTGCAGTAAGTGCTTGAGGCTGGAGGAACTTCGTCTCAGAATTGATGAGCTGGAGTTGCAGCTTCAAACACTGTGAAGCATCACGGAGGGAGAGAGTTATGTAGATCCTGTGCATCGGGAGACAGTCACCCCCCCCCCCCCTTAGAGCAGGTAGTTCTAGGGTCCAGGATGCAGATAGATGGGTGACTGTCAGGGGAGAGAGAGAAAGGGAACAGGCAGACATTGCAGAGGACCCTGGGGGCTGTTCCCCTCAAAATCAGGTATTCTGCTTTGGATGCTGTTGAGGGGGATGACCTACAGGGCAGTAGCCAGGTCTCTGGCACTGGGACTGGTCCTGCTGCTCAGAAGGGAAGGGAGGAGAAGAGGAGGGCAATAGTGATAGGGGACTCGATAGTCAGGGGAACAGACAGGATGTTCTGTGGACATGAGCGAGAATCCAGGATGGTATGTTGCCTCCCGGGTGCCAGGGTCCAGGATGTCTCTGATCGGGTCCACCCAGGTCAGTCTCTCTTCTCTCCTCTTCCATCGGGTAGAAGATGCAGGAGCCTGAGGGCACGTACCACCAGACTTAAGGACAGCTTCTACCCCACTGTGATAAGACTATTGAACGGTTCCCTTATATGATAAGATGGACGCAGACCTCACGATCTACCTTGTTGTGACCTTGCACCTTATTGCACTGCACTTTCTCTGTAGCTGTGACACTTCACTCTGTACTGTTACTGTTTTTACTTGTACTACATCAATGCACTCTGTACTGACTCAATGTAACTGCAGTGTAATGAATTGATCTGTACGATCAGTGTGCAGGACAAGTTTTTCACTGTACCTCGGTACAAGTGACAATAATAAACCAATACCAATACCACAGCATTCTTTTATGGGAGGGAAAGCAGCCAGAAGCCGTGGTACATGTTGGTACCAATGACATAGCTAGGAAGAGGTATGAGGTCCTGAAAAGTAAGTTTAGGGAGCTAGGCAGAAGGCTGAAGAACAGAACTTCAAGGGTAGCAATCTCAGGATTGCTGCCAGTGCCACACGATAGTGAAGGTAGGAATAGAAGGAGATGGCAGATGAATGAGTTGCTGAGGAGTTGGTGCAGGAGGGAGGGTTTTAGATTTCTGGATCATTGGGATCTCTTCTGGGGAAGGTGGGACCTGTACAGATTGGATGGGTTACACCTGAACACAAGGGGGACCAATATCCTTGCAGGCACATTTGCTTGCGTGGTTCAGGAGGGTTTCAACAAGTTTGCAAGGGGGATGGGAACCGGAGGGGTAGGTCAGTGGAAGAAGTGCATGGAGTAAAGTCAGATCTAACATATAGAGAGGCTTTGAGGAAGGGGAAGCAGAGTACAGGGTATGAAAGTAGTAATGTGGATGGGCTAAAGTGCATTTACTTAAATGCAAGAAGTATCAGGAACAAGGGAGATGAACTGAGAGCTTGGATAAATACATGGAACTATGATGTTGTGGCTCTTGCAGAGACTTGGCTGTCACCAGGGCAAGAATGGATACTGAATATTCCCAGATTTCAGTGTTTTAAAAGGGATGGGGGGTGGGGGGGATAGAAGAGAAGGAGGGGTGGCGATACTGGTCAGGGACACTATTACAGCTGCAGAAAGGGTGGATAATGTAGCAGGATCCTCTCTAGAGTCAATATGGGTGGAAGTTAGGAACAAGAAAGGAGCGGTTACTCTACTGGGAGTATTCTATAGGCCCCCCAGTAGCAGCAGGGATACTGAGGAGCAGATTGGGAGGCAGATTTTGGAAAGGTGCAAAAATAACAGGGTTGTTATCATGGGAGACTTCAACTTTCCACATATTGATTGGCACCTGATTAGTGCCAAAGGTTTTGATGGGGCGGAGTTTGTTAAGGGTGTCTAGGACAGATTCCTGTCACAGTATGTTGACAGGCCGACTAGAGGGAATGCCATATTAGATCTAGTATTAGTTAATGAACCGGGTCAGGTGACAGATCCCACAGTGGGTGAGCATTTGGGGGACAGTGACCACTGCTCCCTAACCTTTAGCATTGTCATGGATAAGGATAGGAGCAAAGAGGTCAGGAAAATATTTAATTGGGGAAGGGCAAATTATGAGGCTATAAGTCTAGAACTTGTGAGTATGAATTGGGATAACATTTTTGAAGGGAAATGTACTATGGGGATGTGGTTGTTGTTCAGGGATCTCTTGCAGGATGTTATGAATAAACTTGTCTCAGTGAGGCAGAGAAAGAATGGCAGGGTGAAGGAAACATGGTTGACAAGAGAGGCGGAACATTTAGTTAGGAGGAAGAAGGCAGCATACATAAGGTTTAGGCAGCAAGGATCAGATAGGTCTCTTGAAGAATATAGGGGAGCAAGAAAAGAACTTAAGAAGGGGCTGAGGAGAGCAAAAGGGGGACATGAAAAGGCCTTGGCGAGTAGGGTTAAGGAAAAGCCCAAGGCATTTTTCAATTATGTGAAGAGCAGGATGACGATGGGAGTAAAGGTAGGACCAATTAGGGATAAAGGTGGAAAGATGTGCCTGGAAGCTGTGGAAGTGGGTGAGGTCCTCAATGAATACTTCTCTTCAGTATTCACCAAGGAGAGGGGCCTTGATGACGCTGAGGACAGTGTTGGTAAGGTTAATGTTCTAGAGCGTGTTGATACCAAGAGAGAGGATGTGTTGGAGCTGTTAGATAATTCTAGAACAGATAAGTCCCCGTGGCCTGACGGAATATTCCCCAGGCTGCTCCACAAGGCGAGGGAGGAGATTGTTGAACATTTGGCTGAGATCTTTGAGTCCTCATTGTCCAAGGGAATGTTACCAGAGGATTGGAGGGTGACAAATGTTGTTCCCTTATTCAAAAAAGGTAGTAGGGATAATGCAGGGAATTATAGACCAGTGAGCCTTACATCTGTGGTGGGCAAGCTGTTGGAAAGGATTCTTGGAGGTAGGATCTATGAGCATTTGGAGAAACATGCACTGATTAGGGACAACCAGCATGGCTTTGTGAAGGGAAGATCACGTCTCACAAGCCTGATAGTGTTCTTTGAGGAGGTGACCAGGAAGATTGATGAGGGTAGTGCAATGGAAGTGGTCTACATGGATTTTAGTAAGGCATTTGACAAGGTTCCACATGGTAGGCTTCTTCAGAAGGTCAGAGGGCATGGGATCCAGGGAAGTTTGGCCATGTGGTTTCAGAATTGATTTGCCTGTAGAAAGCAGAGGGTTGTGGTGGAGTGAGTGCATTCGGATTGGAGGGCTATGACTACTAGTGTCCCCAAGGATTGGTTCTGGGACCTCTGATTTTCGTGATTATTATTAATGACTTGGATGAGGGGGTAGAAGGGTGGGTTGGCAAGTTTGCAGACGACACAAAGGTTAGTGGTGTTGTGGATAGTGTAGAGGATTGTCGAAGATTGCAGAGGGACATTAATAGGATGCAGAGCTGGGTTGAGAAGTGGCAGATGGAGTTCAATCTGGAGAAGTGTGAGGTGGTACACTTTGGAAGGACAAACTCCAAGGCAGAGTACAAAGTTAATGTCCAGTTCTGGTCACCTCATTATAGGAAGGATGTGGAGGCGTTGGAAAGGGTGCAGAGGAGATTTACCAGGATGCTGCCTGGTTTAGGGAGTATGCATTATGAGTAGAGACTAAGGGAGCGAGGGCTTTACTCTTTGGAGAGAAGAAGGATGAGAGGAAACATGATAGAGGTATACAAAATATTAAGAGGAATAGCTAGAGTGGACAGCCAGCGCCACTTTCCCAGGGCACCAATGCTCAATACAAGAGGGCATGGCTTTAAAGTCATGGGTGGGAAGTTCAAAGGACATATCAGAGGAAGGTTTTTTACCCAGAGAGTGGTTGGCGCTGCCTGGGGCGGTGGTGGAGGCAGGTACATTGGTCAAATTCAAGAGATTACTAGATAGGCATATGGAGGAATTTGAAATAGAGGGATATGTGGGAGGAAGGTGATAGATATTCTTAGGTGAGGTTTAAAGTTCAGCACAACATTGTGGGCCAAAGGGCCTGTATTGTGCTGTGCTATTCTATGTTCTATGTTCTATGTATGGCACCTTGTCAAAGGCCTTCTGAAAATCGAAGTAAGCAACATCCACTGACTCTCCTTTGTCTATCCTGCCTGTTATTTCCTCAAAGAATTTCAACAGATTTGTCAGGCAAGACTTCCCCTTAAGGAAACCATGCTGACTGGCCTATTTTATCACGTGCTTCCAAGTACCCAAAACCTCATCCTTAATAATGGACTCCAACATCTTATCAACCACTGAAGTCAGGCAAACGGGCCTATAATTTCCTATCTTTTGCCTCCCTCCATTCTTAAAAAGTGGAGTGACATTTGTGATTTGCCAGTCCTCCTGAACCATTCCTGACTCTAGTGATTCTTGAAATATTTCACTCCAAGTCCTGACTCCTGCAAGGTGAAGCTCACAAGCACAAGCTCAGATCCTCACCTCCTTTCAAATCTCCCACTTCAAATCTCGCTCCAAGAGGTGAGTCTCTGTGCGTGTGCTTGTAGTTGATTGGCTCATTGGCTAGTTAACAGCAGCTTAGGGTGAAAGGTGAAATATTTAAGGGGAACCTGAGGGGAAACTTCTTCACTCATAGAAGCATTTTGAATGTTAAAAGCCCTGGGCAGAGTAAATGTGGCAAAGTTGTTTCCCATGGTAGGGGAGTCCAATACAAGAGGACACGTTTGGATAGGTACATGGATGGGAGGGGTTTGGAGGGATATGGTCTGGGTGCAGGTAGATGGGACTAGGCAGAAAACTAGGCTGGCATGGACTAGATGGGCTGAAGGGCCTGTTTCTGTGTTGTAGTGCTCTATGACTCTGACTCTGTAAGTACTAATGCCTCAACAATCTCATTCAGTGACATCTTTCAGGGCAGGCATGGTAGTGCAGCAGTTAGCATAACTCAATTACAGTGCCAGCGACCCAGGTTCAATTCCCAACGCTGTCTGTGAGGAGTTTGTATGTTCTCCCCATGTCTGTGTGGGTTTCCTCCAGGTGCTCCGGTTTCCCCCCACATTCCAATTAGATGACAATTGCAGACTGCCCCAGCACATTCTCAGGCGGTGTTGGTTGTTAACGCAAAAGGATGTGTTTCAATGCACATGTGACCATATTATTAGAACCCCGGGACGTAGTTCATCTGGTCCAGGTGATTTATCCACCTTCAGACCTTTCTGCTTCCCAAGCACCTTCCTTGTAATACCAACCACACTCACTTCTACCCCCTTACTTGAATTTCTGGCATGTTGCTGGTGTCTTCCACAGTGAAAATTGATGCAAAATAATTCTCCAGTTTGTCCGCCATTTCTTTGTTCCCCATTACTACCTCTCCAGCATCATTTTCCAGCGGTCCGATGTCCACTCTTGCCTCTCTCCTCTTTTATAGTATTGGCTAGCTCATATTTCGTCTTTTCTCCACTTATTGCTTTTTCAGTTGCCTTCTGCTGGTTTTTAAAAGCTTTCCACTAATTTTTGCAATATTGTATACCCTCTCTTTTGCTTTTGTGCTGTCTTTGACTTCCCTTGTCAGCCTCGGTTGCCTCCTCCTCCCTTTAGAATGCTTCTTCTTCTTTGAACCGTAGAGCCATAGAACAATACAGCACAACACAGGCCTTTCGGCCCACCATGTTGTGCTGACTTTCAAACCACACCTAAGACTATCTAACCCCTTCCTCCCACATATCCCTCTATCTTAAATTCCTCCATATGCTTATCTAACAATCTCTTGAACTTGACCAACGTATCAGCCTCCACCACCACCCCAGGCAGCGCATTCCATGCACCAACCACTCTCTGGGTGAAAAACCTCCCTCTAACGTCTCCCTTGAACTTCTCACCTTAAAGCCATGCCCTCTTGTATTGAGCATTGGTGCCCTGGGAAAGAGGCGCTGGTTGTCCACTCTATCTATTCCTCTTAATATTTTGTACACCTCTATCATGTCTCCCCTCATCCTCCTTCTCTCCAATGAGTAAAGACCTAGCTCCTTTAGTATCCCTTTATAATCCATACTCTCTAATCCAGGCAACATCCTGGTAAATCTCCTCTGCACCCTTTCCAATGCCTCCACATCCTTCCTATAATGAGGCGACCAGAACTGGACACAGTACTCCAAGTGTGGTCTAACCAGAGTTTTGTAAAGCTGCATCATTACTTCGCGGCTCTTAAACTCGATCCCATGACTTATGAAAGCTAACATCCCATAAGCTTTCTTAACTACCCTATCCACCTGTGAGGCAACTTTCAGTGATCTGTGGATATGAATCCCCAGATCCCTCTGCTCCTCTACACTGCCCAGAGTCCTGCCATTTACCTTGTACTCTGCCCTGGAGTTTGTCCTTCCAAAGTGTACCACCTCACACTTCTCCGGATTGAACTCCATCTGCCACTTCTCAGCCCAGCTCTGCATCCTATCAATATCCCTCTGTAAGCTTCGACTGCCCTCCACACTATCCACAACACCACCGATCTTTGTGTCATCTGCAAACTTGCTAACCCAGCCTTCCACCCCCTCATCTAAGTCATTAATAAATATCACAAAAAGTAGAGGTCCCAGAACCGATCCTTGTGGGAAACCACTAGTCACAGCCCTCCAATTCAAATGCAGTCCCTCCACCACAGCCCTCTGCTTTCTACAGGCAAGCCAATTCTGAATCCACACGGCCAGGCCTCCCCGGATCCCTTGGCCTCTGACCTTCTGAAGAAGCCTACCATGTCTAACCTTGTCAAACGCCTTACTAAAATCCATGTAGACCACATCCACTGCACTACCCTCATCAATCTTCCTGGTCACCTCCTCAAAGAACCCTATCAGGCTTGTGAGGCAAGATCATCCCTTCACAAAGCCACGCTGGCTGGCCCTAATCAGTCTCTAAATGCTCATAGATCCTATCTCTTAGAATCCTTTCTAACAGCTTACCCACCACAGACGTAAGGCTCACTGGTCTGTAATCCCCTGGACTATCCCTACTATCTTCTTTGTATAAGGGGACAACATTCGCCACCCTCCAATCCTCCGGTACCATTCCCATGGACAACGAGAACTCAAAGATCTTAACCAACAGTTCAGCAATCTCCTCCCTCGTCTCACGAAACAGCCTGGGGAATATTCCGTCAGGCCACAGGGACTTATCTGTCCTAATATTTTCTAACAGCTCCGTCACATCCTCTCTCTTAATATCTACATACTCTAGAACATTACCCTCACCTACTCTGTTCTCAGCATCATCAAGACCCCTCTCCTTGGTGAATACTGAAGAGAAGTATTCATTGAGAACCTCACCCACTTCCACAGCTTCCAGGCACATCCTCCCACCTTTGTCTTTAATCGGATCTACCTTTACTCTAGCCATCCTTCTGCTCTTTACGTACGAGAAACAAGCCTTGGGATTCTCCCTAACCCTACTCGCCAAAGCCTTTTCACGTCCCCTTCTCACTCTCCTCAGCCCTTTCTTAAGTTCCCTCCTTGCTACTCTATATTCCTCACGAGCCCTGTCCGATCCTTGCTGCTTACACCTTATGTATGCTGCCTTCTTCCTAACTGGTTGTTCCACCTCTCTTGTCACCCACGGTTCCTTCACCCTACCAATCCTTCTCTGCCTCACCGGGACAAATTTATCCATAACATCCTGCAAAAGATCCCTGAACATCGACCACATCTCCATAGTACATTTCCCTTCAAAAATGTCACCCCAATTTACACTCCCAAGTTCTCGCCTTATAGCCTCAATATTCGCCTTTCCCCAATTAAGTATTTTCCCGTCCTCTTTGCTCCTATCCCTGTCCATGACAATTCTAAAGGTTATGGAGCAATGGTCGCTGTCCCCCAAATGCTCACCCACCAATAGATCTGTCACCTGCCCTGGTTCATTACCTGAAAATAGATCTAATATGGCATTCCCTCTAGTCGGCCTGTCAACATACTGTGTCAGGAATCCGTCCTGGACACACTTAACAAACTCCGCCCCGTCTAAACCTTTGGCACTAAGCAGGTGCCAATCAATATTTGGGAAATTGAAGTCTCCCATTATAATAACCCTGTTATTTTTGCATCTCTCCAAAAACTGCCTCCCAATCTGCTCCTCAGTATCCCTACTGCTACCGGGGGGCCTATAGATTACTCCCAGGAGGGTAACTGCTCATTTCTTGTTCCTGACTTCCACCCATATTGACTCTAGATCAGTTGAGATGAACTGATCCAACATCTTCCAAATTTGTCCCAGAACTCCTGCCATTGCTGCTCTACCATAATTCCTGCCAGAGTCCCCTTCCAATCAACTTTGGCCAGCTCCTCTCTCATGCCTCTGTAGTTACCTTTACTCAGCTGTAATACCGATACATCCGATTTCAGCTTCTCCCTCTCAAACTGCAGGGTGAATTCTATCATATTATGATCACTGCCTCCTAAGGGTTCCTTTACCTTAATCTCCCTAATCAGATCTGGTTCATTACACAACACCAAATCCAGAATTGCCCTTTCCCTAGTGGGATCAACCACAAGCTGCTCTAAAAAGCCATCTTGTAGGCATTCTACAAATTCCTTCACTTGGAATCCAGTACCAACCTGATTTTCCCCAATCTACCTACATATTGAAACCCCCCCATGACCACCGTCACATTGCCCTCTTTACGTGCCTTTTCTATCTCCTGTTGTAATTTGTACCCCACTTCCTGGCTACTGTTTGGAGGCCTGTTTACAATTCCCATCAGGGTCTTTTTACGCCTGATGTTTCTTAACTCGACCCATAAGTTTTCTACATCTTCTGACCCTACATCACTTCTTGCTAAGGATTTGATTTCATTTTTTACCAACAAGAGCCACCCCACCCCCTCTGCCCACCTGCCTGTCTTTTCGATAGGATGTGTGTCCTCGGATGTTTAGCTCCCAGCTCTGATCTTCTTTCAGCCACGACTCTGTGATGCCCACAACGTCGTACCTGCCCATTTCTAAATGCGCTACAAGCTCGTCTACCTTGTTTCATATACTGTGTGCATTCAAACATAACATCTTCAGTCCTGTATTCACCACCCCTCTTCTCAAATTTGTCTCCATGTTGCCTGAAGTTGAATTCTTATCCCTTTCTAAACTTAGTCTTGTTTTTCATTCTGGAGACTTCAGTAACATCTCCTGCACTCTCCTTCCCTTTTACTTCATCCAAACTTTTCCAATTTGTTGAACCCACCCCCCCTACTGTTTAGTTTAAAGCCCTATCTACAGCCCTAGTTATGTGATTCGCCAGGACCCTGGTCCCACTGTGGTTCAGGTGGAGCCCGTCCCAGGGAAGGAACAGCTCCCTCCTTCCCCATTACTGGTGCCAATGTCCCACAAATTCAAACCCACTTCTCCCACACCAATCTTTGAGCTGCACATTTAACTCTCTGATCTCATTGACTCTGTACCAATTTGCAAGTGGCTCAGGTAGCAATCCAGAGATTATTGCCTTTTTGGTTCTGCTTTTTTAATTTAGTCCTGGCTGCTCAAACTCCCTCAGCAGAACCTCTTTCCTTGTTCTACCCACATCGTTGGTAGCCACATGGACCATGACAACTGGATCTTTCCCCTCCCACTCCAAATTCCTCTGCTGGTCAGGTGAGATGTCCTGAATCCAGACACCAGGCAGGCAACACATCCTTCGGGACTCTTGATCCTTGCGACAGAGAACTATGTCATTCCCCTGACTATACTGTCCCCAATCACAGCTACATTTCTCTTCTCTCCCCCCTCTTGAATGGCTCCCTGAACCACGGTGCCATAGTTCGGTTGCTCATCCTCCCTACAGCCCCCACTCTCATCCATACAGGGAGCAAGAATCTCAGACCTGTTGGACAAGCTCAAAGGCTGAGGCTCCTCCAGCACTACCTCTTGGATCCCCCCCTACCTGCCTCACTCATAGTCACACCCTCTTGTCCCTGACCACAGACCAAATTTGAAGTAGTTAATCTAATGTGTGTGACTGCCTCCTGACACACAGCGTCCAGGTAACTCTCCCCCTCCCTGACATGTCGCAGTGTTTGAAGCTCAGATTCCAGGTCATCAACTTTGAGCCTGAGTTCCTCAAGCAACCAACACTTGCTGCAGATGTGGTCACCAGGAACCACAGTGGGGTCCACCAGCTCCCACATCATGCAGCTACGAGAATATTGGAATTGGTTTATTATTGTCACTTATACCGAGGTACAGTGAAAAACTTGTCTTACATACTGTTCATACAGATCAATTCTTTACATAGTGCATTGAGGTCATACAAGGTAAAACAATACAGAATTCAGAATAAAGTATCACAGCTACAGAGGAAGTGCAGTGCAGGCAGGCAATAAGATGCAAGATCGTAACGAGGTAGATTGTGAGGTCAAGAGTCCATCTTATCATACTGGGGACCATTCAATAGTCTTATAACAGCGGGATAGAAGCTGTCCTTGAGCCTGGTGGTACGTGCTTTCAGGCTTTTGTATCTTTAGATTGATGGGAGGGGGGAGAAGAGAGAATGTCTGGGGTGGGGTCTTTGATTATGCTGGCTTCTTCACCAAGGCAGTGAGAGGTATAGACAGAGTCCATGGAGGGGAGGCTGGTTCCTGTGACGCACTGGGCTGTGTCCACAACTCTCTGCAGTTTCTTGCGGTCCTGGGCAGGTAGTTGCCATACCCAGCCGTGATACATCCAGATAGGATGTTTTCTATGGTGCATCAGTGAAAATTGGCGAGGGTCAAAGGGGACATGCAAATTTCTTTAGCCTCCTGAGGAAGTAGAGGCGCTGGTGAGCTTCCTTGACCGTGGCATCTACCTGGTTGGACCAGGACAGGCTGTTGGTGATGATCACTCGTGGGAACTTGAGACCTCAGCACCATTGATGTAGACAGGAGCATGTGCACCGCCCTTCTTCCTGAAGTCAATGACCAGTTCTTTTGTTTTGCTGACATTGAGGGAAAGGTTGTTGTCATGACACCATGTCACTGGGCTCTCCTTCCTGTACTCCTGAATATTTTTCCTCTGTTTATACTGTGGAGAAAGACATGAAGACGTCTGACCTTGAGATAGTTAATGGGGATGTCTTGCAGATAGTCTGCATCACAGCAGAGGAAGTACTGGATGTCTTAAAGCGTATGAAGGTAGATAAATCTCCAGGGTCTGATCAGGTATATCCAAGAACACTGTGGGAAGCTAGAGAAGAAATTGCAGGAGCCCTGGCTAAGATATTTGCATCATCGTTAGCCACAGATGAGGTGCCAGTAGACTGGAGGGTGGTGAATGTTGTGCCTTTATCTAAGAAGGGCTGCAAAGACAAACCTGGGAACTGCAGACCAGGAAGCCTGACATCTGTGGTAGGCAAGTTACTGGAGAGGATTCTGAGGGATAAGATATACAAGCATTTGGAAAGACAGGGATTGATTTGGGATAGTCAGTACTGCTTTGTGCGTGGGAGATCATGTCTTACAGATTTGACTGAATTTTTAGAAGTAACCAAGAAGGTCAATGAGGGCAGGGTGTTAGAAATGGTCCATATGGACTTCAGTAAGGCCTTTAATAAGGTTCCACATGGTAGGCTGCTATGAAAAGATCATATGGGATGCAGGGAGCGCTGGCTAATTGGATACACAACTGGGTTGATGGTAGAAAGCAGAGAGTGATGGTGGAAGGTTGTTTCTCAGACTGGAGGCCCGTGACTAGTGGTGTTCCCCAGGGGTTGGTGCTGGGCCACTTGCTATTTGTGATCTATATCAATGATTTGGATGAGAATGTACAAGACAGGGACAGTAAGTTTGCAGATGACACTAAAATAGGTGGTCTGATTGACAGCAAAGATGGTTATCAGGATTTACAGAGGGTCCTTGATCAGCTGGGTCAGTGGGCCGAGGAACGGCAAATGGAGTTTAATTCAGATAAGGTGAGGTGTTGCATTTTGGGAAGTCAAACCAGCGTAGGACTTTCACAGTGAACAGCAGGGCCCTGGGGAGTGTTGGAGAACAGGGGGACCTAGGAGTATAAGTGCATGGTTCCCTGAAAGTGGAGTCACAGGTAGACAGGGTGGTGAAGAAGGCACTTAGCACGCTGGCCTTCATCAGTCAGGGCACTGAGTATAGAAGTTGGGAGGTTATGTTGTAGTTGTACAGGATGTTGGTGATCAGTATTTGGAGTATTGTGCTCAGTTTTGGTCACCGTGCTATAGGGAAGATGCCATTAAGCTGGAAGGAATGCAGAGTAGATTTATGAGGATGTTGCCTGTTCTTGAGGAACTGAATTATGGAGAGAGGTTGAGCAGGTTGGGACTGTTTTCATGGGAGCATATGCACAGTCTGTTTCCCACGGTTGGGGAATCAAGAACTAGAGGGCACGGGTTTAAGGTGAACATAGAACATTCGGCCCACCATGTTGTGCCAATCTTGATGCTGATTTATACTAAATGTATCATCCGTATCCCTCCATTCCCCTCATATTCATGGGTCTATCTAAAAGCCTCTTAAACTCCACCAAACTGCCTGCTTCCACCACTACCCCTGGGAACCCATTCCAGGCACCTACCACCCTCTGCATGGGGGGAAAAAACTTGCCCTTCATGTCGACTTTAAACTCCCCCCCCCAACCTTAAAAGCATGTCCTCTGGTGTTTGACATTTCTACCCTGGGGAACAGATTCTGTCTACCATATCTAGGCCACTCATAACTTTATGAGAGGGGAGAGATTTAATAGGAATCTGAGGGGCAACTTTTTCACCCAGAGGGTGGTCAGTGTGTGGAATGAGCTGCCAGAGGATGTGGTGAGGCAGGTATATTAACAATTTTTAAATGTACTAGGACAGGAAAGCTTATGGGGATATGGACCAAACGATGGCAAATGGGACTGGCCTAGATGGGAATCTTGGTTGGCATGGACCAGTTGGACCAAAGGGCCCGTTTCCATGCTGTGTGACCCCACGACTCTTTTCTCTCCACCATTTTCAATTCCCTGGCCCTGACCACCTCATTTTCACTGGACTGCCAGCTCCTGTACACTTCCATCCCCCCTCAGGGCTCTGTTTTTATCCAGAACACTTCCAACCAGTTCCCCTCCACCACCACCCTCCTCCATCTGGCAGAACAGGGACTCGCCCTCAACAACTTCTCTTTTGGCTCCTCCCACTTTCTCCAGGCCAAAGGTGTAGCCATGGGCACTTGCGGGGGCCCCAGCTATGCCATCCTTTTCATTGGCTATGTGGAACAATCCATGTTCCAAGCCGTCACCGGTAACTCTCCCCAACTCCACTACATTGAGGACTGCATTGGTGCTGCTTCCTGCACCCGTACAAAGCAGAATCAGAATCAGGTTTATTATCACTGACAGATGTCATGAAATGTGTTGTTCTGCAGCAGCACAGTGCAAGACATAAAATTACTATAAGTTACAAAAGATAAATAATGCAAAAGAGGAATAACAAGGTAGTGCTCATGGACCATTCAGAAATCTGATGGCGGAGGGGAAGAAGCTGTTCCTGAAACATTGAGTGTGGGTCTTCAGGCTCCTGTACCTCCTCCCCGATGGTAATAATGAGAAGAGGGCATGTGCTGGGTGGTGAGGGTCCTTAATGATGGATGCTGCCTTCTTGAGGCACTGCCTCTGGAAGGTGTCCTCGATGGTGGGGAGGGTTGTGCCCGTGATGGAGCTGGCTGAGTCTACAACCCTCTGCAGCCTCTGTCGATCCTGCACATTGGAGGCTCCATTACCAGGCAGTGATGCAACCAGTCAGAACGCTCTCCACTGTACATC